>NW_013952931.1:380858-382597 GCF_001266775.1 Austrofundulus limnaeus | reverse complement strand
GGTGAATTAATTATGAATTAATTATTTGATGAACGTGACATGCTCTTGCTCTGTAAATAAAGCAAAGCCACTTCCTCGTCCGACATTAAACAGAGCCCGACAGAGGAGGGAGGGGCGGGGAGGCTCTGCCGTGCAGCGCTTCAACAGCTGTGCTGCGTCTGACCTCAAAGTGCACAAGCTTCAAACTTCAGCGTTGGCTGCGATTTTGAAGCTGAAATTGTGTTCGGTGTGAACGCAGCAAAAGACATTTTAGTTGTCCCATTGCAGCTAACATTTGGTTTTTTGAGTTTCACTCACATTTGGGTAACTTGAACTCTTCCGTGTAGATTGCTTATTGATTGTAATCTTATCATCATGGCAACTAAAGGTAACTACATACAGTATCCGTAGTTCAGCTAAAAATGTCATCATGTATGTCCTGACGAAGTGACATCACTAAAAACTGAACTTCTCTTTGAAATTAACAGATCCTCAAGATCCACCTCCCTTTAAAGATCCATTTATGCCACCTCCTGCCCTCTGATTGTCCATGTTTGGTCTCTTTTGCTCAACAAACTGGCATACCACCCCTACAGACCCAAGCAAACTGTCATGAAAACATTTGTAAAGAAAACTTTTAATATGGCTAATAAAAAAGTCTAAATGTTTGGATTCTTAGAATGATATTTGAAAACAACAACAACAACAAAAACAACAACAGTCTTTTACATTGTTTGATTTTTTTTGCTGAAATTAGATTTCATGTACTGAACAGTGAAACCTATAATACAAATATTATAACTGCGAACATAACTAATAAATCTTTTGTTATTAGACTTAAGTGCTAAATGCCTTAAAGATGGAAAGYGTGGCATGGCAGGAAAAGAACTTTGATGATATATTTTGAAATAACCAATCAGATGCTCTGAATCACCGCTCCTCCTCCTGTCACTGAAATATAAGCAAGTGTTCCAGTGTAGACACTGTGTTCCAACATAGAAGGAAGGCGTGAAGATGATAATCTTCTGGGTAGCAATACTCATTTTTCATCAGGGACGTAAGTCATATCTGCAGTACATATTAGTATATTTTCATGCATACTAGATACGTGACGGTTGATGCTCATTTGTTTCTATTTCTTTACTGTGAGCTTTATTAACTCTACTGACTAAACTGTTTATCATGTTTTACCTTTTCTCCTTCATGCAGATACGTTGGTTTCAGTGACCACAGTTGAACTTGGTGAACCTGTAACTTTTTTATGTCCTCTCCCTGATGATCAAGACAGCAGTAGTAAACTTCACTGGTACAAGCAAAATGCAGGAGATACACTTAAAATAATTGTGTCAATACGGAAGCATGCAAAGCCTGAATTTGGACAAAACGTTTTGGCATCAAGACTGAAAGTGATGCTTGATGAAAAAGTCAGTAATCTGACAATTTTAAGAACTGTTCAAGAAGATGAAGGAATGTATCACTGTGCTTTCAATAACTGGAGCAAGAATATTTGGAATGCTACCTATCTGTCATTAAAAGGTAAAGTAATTTTTAACTACTTGAAATTAACTGAAAAGAACGTCTTCTTACAACTTTAACATTTATATAACATTCACACATTTTGCAAAAACAAAATGTTCATTTTGTCATCCAAATGACCATTGAAATTATTTAGCAATGCGGCAAAAAAAGGAATGAAGTATTATTTATCAGAGTTGTATATTATTTGACCCTAAAAATACAAAAGCTGTATGACTTTAATT
>NW_013952931.1:376133-379858 GCF_001266775.1 Austrofundulus limnaeus | reverse complement strand
TGTTTCTCCTCAAGTTTTATTTAAGAGTGTAAAATAGTAACTTGTTTAGTCACATTTAAATCTCTTTTGTAAAACCAGGATGAATAAACATTTGTTTTTCTTCATTTTAAGAAACCGAGAGAAACTTTTCACCAAGACATGAAAACCTGGAACAGGCAAGAGATTATATTTTAATAAAAATAAAAGGTCTCATTCATTCAATAAATATATATTTATGTATCAACAATGTGCTTGTGTTTTCTGCACAGAATGAAGATGAACAGGGTCTGAATTATGCTGCATTACATTTCTCTGGAGGGACAAGTACAAGACAAAAGAAGACAAGAGAAGTGAAGACTGAAGACAGTGTGTACTCCCAGGTTAAAATCAACAGAGAACAATCTTAAAAAAGAACATCAGGCATTTTTTTTAAAAACTGGATTCTGTAATAAATAGCATCAAATATGGCATGCTGAGTATTTTATTTAACCAGACAATTTTAATTATAGATCTCAAAATCCAATATTTTACGTGCTGTCCCTTTGTCTTTTGAGAAAAATGAAGTTATGTTCTTTTAATAAGTGAAAGTAAAATTACAATTAGACTTATATATTTGGCATTCTCAGATGAATGTCTCATGCCTATTATTACAATAAATTAAGATCAATGTTCTATTATTGGGTAATTGATCCACTAATGAAAGTGAAAGAGTAAACCTGAAAAATATCACATTGGCCAGACTGTCACAAAAACATCTGAAGTGGGTTGAAGATGGACCAAAAAACAAAAACAGAAAAAAAGCCGGTTTGGGCTACTTTGACCTCTGTGTAAAAACTGACTTAGACCTCAATACAATTTTCTTCTACATCTATGTTTCAACCCTCATCTATGACCATAGATAAAAGAACAAGATCCCAGATATAAAATGAGACTGAGAGACAAGTAGGAAAATACTTGGTGTGTCATCTGACTAGAGATGAACCTGGTGGTGAAATAATGAAATGCAGGAATTTATCCTGGTGGCACGATGGCTCAATTGAAGGTGGCCAGTTMAAATCCCAGCACGGGGACTTTTTTGGATAGAGTTTGCATGTTCTCTCCRTGCATRTGTGGGTTCTCTCATGGGCACTTTGGCTTCCTCYCACACAACAAAAACATGAYTGYTAGGTTAATTAGGTGTGAGCGAGAMAGTGAATGGTTGTCTGTCTAGTTTGTCTCTGATAATGGATGGATGAAAGGAATTTATCCAGACAAAAAGGTTAGCCAAGAAGAAATGGGACAATAATAGAACTGAAGCAGGTACAGAGGGATGTAAAGAAATACAATATACGGCACAGACAAATGTGGCAAAGACAACAGAAGGTATATGACTGCGTGTGTCCCCCAATATTGGTGAAAGGCGCATTTGTCCAGAGGAGAAAAATACTTGATTTTGAAATTTTTAACTTGTGTGCTTTTATTTTGAAGGCGCCACACAGCGTCATTTCACTGCGCTCCCACCCCGGCCTCCCTCTGAACGGCTCATCTACATTACATTTCTCTGAAGAGAAAAGTACAAGAGAAAAGAAGAAAAGAGAAATGAAGGCTGAAATTCTGTACTCCCAGGTTAAAAACAGAGAAATGTCTCATAAAGCATCGACCAAAAACAGCTAAAGTGTTATTTGTTTGGAGGATTATGTATGGGAAGTGAAATGTTACTTAACCTTTATTTAATGAGGTAAATCTCATTGAGAACACAGATGTTTTTATCAAGGGTGGTCTCGACCTGAAGGCAGCCTGAATGTGCATGGTTTTGAATGAATCATCAGAATGAAAATCTAAATATTTTAGGTGCTGTTTATTTTCTTTTAACCCATATGATGGTACTGTATAATAAATGGGAAAGAACAAGTCTTAATAAAATGCTAGAAAAATGCTTGCAAAAAAAAAAAAGCTTGAAAAAATTGTTTGTGGATGTTTTTAGGTCAGGAAATGAAAGTTGACACGCCAGCTAACCTCAGAAATGCACACATATAGAAACACACAAAAACCTGAGCAAAAAACTATAATGTATTTTTCCCTTCAGCAGTGGGTGTAAAATCTAGTTCTTACATTACATTACAGAGAATTTATTGCAGAACACAGAGGACAAAGGAAATGATAAAATGTGCCATGTTTTAACATCAATGCAAGTTCCCATGCAGTGACGAAATTTGTGYCCTGCATTTAACCCATCAYATGAGAAACACCYAAGTGGAGCAGTAGGCAGCTATACTCAAGGACAACGCAACATTTGGGGAGTCGAACCTGTGACATTTTGGACTGCCCTATCACTGCACCACAGTCGCCCCATAATGACGCAAAATGGTTAAAGTGAAAATTACTGCAGCACGTAGAAAAGAGTAACCAAAGCTTGTGAGTAAGTGTTGTTACTGTTGATGAATATAGTGATCAATAGAAGAGAAACATTATTATGTGCAATGGTGAATGATTTTTAAGTGTCTCTCTGTCTGCTGTAGGTGTCAGTTMTCCTGCAGGTAACTCACCAGAATCAGAGTGGAGTTTCCTGTGTTACCTKAAAGATTCTTTTGCAACTTTGCATGCATGATTTTTGTCCGAGAGAAAACCAAAGTACCCAGAAAAAARCTATGCATGAAAAAGGAGAACATCCAAACTCCRCACAGAAAGAGACCAGGTTTGAAGCAACGATTGAACTCAGGATTGTCTTGTTGTGAAGCATCAGTGCAATTTTAAAGCAGCTCAAGCAAAAGCTATTTTATTTGTTGTCAAGTGTTTTGTATTTTGTAGGAAACCATGGTRGGACATCAAACTACACTGTTCAACAGACAACAGTATCAGATGCAGACCATTCAGGAGGTTTGGTCAATCTACAGTGCTCAGTTCAGTCTGATTCTGACAACATGACATGTTCAGGAGGTCTCACAGTGTTCTGGTTCAGAGCTAGATCAGACAAGTCTTATCCAGACATGATCTATACTGATGGAAARAGAYRTGATGTAACCAGTCAGACTCTCTGAACCACCACTCCTCTTTCCGTCACTGAAATATAAGTAAGTGTGCCAGCGTASACAGTTTAAAGTGTGCCAACATAGMGAGTGTAAAGATGATTCTGTTCTGGGTGACACTGCTCCTTTTTAATCAGGGACGTAAGTAAATCTGCAATAAATATGGCATTTAAATATTTGCATGCATACATRTGTGACTGTTAATGCTAATGTTCAATTCTTTTTCKTTACAGTTTACCTCTWCTGACTAAACTGTTTRTGTTTTACCTTTTCTCCATTACGCAGATACRTTGGTTTCAKTGACCACAGTTRAACTTGGTGAGCCTGTAACTTTAACATGTCCTCTCMMTGATGATCAAAGCAGCCTTGGTCAAMTTCACTGGTACAAGCAGAATGCAGGGGATACTCTGAAACTCATTGTGTTGCTATCGAAGATTACCAATCCTGAATATGGACCAGAATATTCTGCATCAAGACTGAATGTGACTCTAGAGGAAAAAGTCARTAATCTGACAATTTTAAGAACTGTTSAAGRAGATGAAGGAATGTATCACTGTGCTTTCAGGGACTGGAGGAAGAATATTTGGAATGGTATCTATTTGTCAATAAAAGGTAGAGTATATTTAACTCTTTTATAACTTCTTGAAAAAAAAAACAAAAACAAACAAACAAAATAAGGACTCCATACATTTGTACAGTTTAAATAATGTTCATATATATTAATTTCATTGTGTTCTGTAC
>NW_013952931.1:370393-374825 GCF_001266775.1 Austrofundulus limnaeus | reverse complement strand
ACTAAAGACCATTTGATTTTTGTTCACCTGTGGTTCTTCTTTTCACACTATTCAGAATCCAGCTTGTTGTCTCTGCATCCAGAAACAATTATTTTTCCACAGTTCACTGTTTTGGCTATAAGTCTGATTATCATAGCTGTTCTCATAAGGTTCAACAAGAAGAAGAAATGTTTTCACTGTGAAGGTACTAATGTTTCTTATGTAAATTGTTTGTGTAAAGTTTTTATTTTTAACTGACTTTTCATCTTTTCTCATAATCCAGCTGTTGATAAGCCAAAGTTACAAAGTGGTGGTCTGAAGAGTCAATGGGTAAAATACAATAAAAGTAAAGCTAATTTGGCTGATTAATTAAACATATTTGATGTTTGATAATTTGCTGTTTTTTTTCATTTTTAAGACAGGGGAGGATGAATGGATTTACACTGCTGCTGTTTTTACTATAATGAAAGCTGGCAGCAGAACAATGAAAGATGCAGTAAAGGAACAGAGGATGCATGCTGCTGTAAAAGCTTTTGGATTAAATTAAGTAAGATGACTAGTGTGTTAACTTGCATTTTATAATAGAATCAATGCATGCTTCCATTCATTCATTCCCCCCCCCCCCAACTTGTTATTTTAGGGTCTTGAAGATCTGGTGCCTGTGTCCTCTCATTGAGCAAAAAGTGAGGGACAGTCTGAACAGGTCCATCATAAGTCCACATGAAGACAAACAGGACAAAGAACTTTGGACTCTGAGAGGAAACAGGAACATCTGAATACACAGGAGGAACATGGAAAATGTGCACGGAAACAGAAGTTGAACCTGCAGCTTTCTTGTATTAATTAGCCTTTCAAATCAGTTTGTTTTAAGACTTATGTGTTTGTATTATGTTTGTAATGAATGCATCTTCACAAATTTTCACTTGTGCCAGAATTTAGAGGAAATAATCTACAAAAGATCACACCACGCCAACAGGAAGATACTTTTGATTGATGATGCCTTTGTCATTGTCCAGAGCACAATGAAATTACATAACTGTATTTTTAAAACAATTCACCAAAGATGGACTACATTTTGTCAAAATCCTAGTAATTATAATAAACATATCAGTAATTTATCAATATATTGCTTGGCAATATTCTACTTGACACATGTAAAAAAAATGAGGTGAAATGCGCATGAACAGGGACTGCAAGTTTAATGTGTCAATTCTGTTAAGAATCAAACGTTCTTAAATGCGCTACACACCCTCATGCAGTGTTTGTAACTATGTGAACAGTGCAGACTTGTGCGCATAGTAAAAAAAGAAGCACAATTAGACCACTATTTTGAGATTTAGGGGAAAGCCAAATAATCAAAATGAGGACTCTAAAATGGCTCTACGAGAACAGACTGAAGCAACTGCAGACAGGATGGAAATAAGTAACGTACTGGCAGAAAGGATTTGTGGTGGTAAACTGAAAAAAAAACTTGTAAACATGTATTATTAATAAAATAATAACTTTATGGCATCAGTCTATACCCCAATATGTGTTAACCCACTGATTAGTTGTGTTCAAAAATATTAAAATAGTGGATGACATATACTTGTGTTATATTTGCAATAAGTGCACTTTGTATTGTCATGTCTGTGACCAACCACATCATCAAGTATGCAGACGATACCACGGTTGTGGGTTTAAGATCATCATGACTAGCTGCATCTCAGTTTGAGAAGGAAGCTGCTCGACTGCAGGATGGAAGGATTTGAGGAGGATGGTGCGAATGTCAGAGAAGAACATTTAGACCCCGCCCCCCAAAAAAAAAATTTAAAAAATGAATGAGATAAAACAGGACATAGGTCATGGGCGTTGCCTCACAAGAGCCAACAAAATCACAAGGGACAACTCACACCCCCAAAATGGACTGTTTACTTAGCCTCTGGCAGGAAGTACCACAATCTTAGGACCGGTACCACCAGGTACTGCAACAGTTTCATCCCACAATCCATCAGATTGATGAACTCATGTCACAACTGAAGTGACCATGCACAATGGCAAATGCACACAGCCACAGACACACCCAAGCTGGTACCATATCCAGACATGCAATACATGGCAACACACTGTATGTGCCTGTTTCTATGGGTATAAATGCACATTCATTACAGTTGCTTATTCTCTGCTCTAACTGCATCAGAATTGCACCTTCGGCTCTAAATTATGCATTCCTACAATGATGTGGAAAAAGGATTTTTTCGTCAAGTTTACATGGTAAGCTGTATAATTCTGAGTGACAAATTTGTTGAACCGTGAATCATCTTCATAATGTATTTCATTTTGTTTAGCTCTGTTTAGTGCCTGTGAGCTGCAGGGTTGTTTTTGTTATTGATAGTTTAGCACAGGATGTGGTCTCTTCTTTCKATCTATTCTCTTCTGTCATTTTCAAATAAAGTTAAAGGTGGGAATTGGGGTTRGACTGGGTAGGAATTAAACTTGCTGCTGTATTGTAAAATGGAGAAGCAGCACAGCTTTCATGCAGCTCACGGATTTCTGAATGAATGATTTATGTATTTGGGACAAAGTGCAATTAAAACATAATTTAGGCTAATTTTCATCTGTAGTCCCATCAAACAGTAAAAACAAATCAACATCCAGCAGTAAAATGGAAATAGGAAAGGAAAAAAACAGAAGAATAAAAATATAAAATAAAACATTTTGCAATTAAAAATACATAAAACACCCCACCCCACTCTCCAAACATAAAATCATGCCCACCTCCACCGCACCCTCCAACCAACACAACCAGAAGCAGAATAATAATAATAATAAAAACAAGAAAAGAAAATAACTGAAAAATGAAAACAACACAAAATAAAACATTTTACAATCAACAATAAAAATACATAAACACCCCACCCCACTCTCCAAACATAAAATCATGCCCACCTCCACCGCACCCTCCAACCAACACAACCAGAAGCAGAATAATAATAATAATAAAAACAAGAAAAGAAAATAACTGAAAAATGAAAACAACACAAAATAAAACATTTTACAATCAACAATAAAAATACATAAACACCCCACTCTCCAAACACAATTAAAAGGTTATATCACTAAACATTCAACAACAACCCCGCAACTCCACCAAACCAAAAGCAAACTCTAAAATTTATCACCCAGTGCAATTCAGTGATTGCAACACTGAGTAGATTTAAGATAGTTTTTAAGATTACTTTTAAAACTAATAAAATAACTACAGGGTTTTACATGATCAGGAGCAGCATTCCACTGAGCGATGGTTTTAACCAAAAAAGCTGCTTGACCAAAGGCTGAGCACCGAGCAGGAACGTCACAGTTCTGCCTACTGGATCAAACATTCATGCGCCCCCAACTGACAAAGTTCCTTACCCTAATTCTAAGGCTGAGCTCAGCCATAATATAGAGCTTATTTCATTTGCTTGTATTTGGAATCTTACTTTTATGTTTCATGGCCATAGAGGTAGGTTCGAACATAAATGGACCACTAAATTGTCATTGGGTTAACTTTTTTTTGCCCCAAGTGGTTTCCTTTAAGTTTGTGCTTGAAATGAAGTGCCGTTAATGACGCATCATTTAATGCATTGCAAATGTTTAAAGTTTTTTTTCCAGTAGTAAACATTTCTGAGGAGGCTAAGTAGTGGGATCCCCAAGTAACTGGGACAAACATTGTAGTCTTAAGAATTTAAAACCAGCAGCCACGTTTGCAACAGACATCATTCTAGCTGTGAGACAAAAACCTTTAAAATTTTGCCTTTCAGTGTAATGAAATGAGACATTTTGTGTTAATAATAATGAATCCAAAATTAAATTGCTGGTTATTATTTTAAAAATATCCTCTCACTGTAACAATAATGATTTAAATTTTGTATTATACTTAAGCTCTAAATGCCTTGGTGGGGGGGCTGGCATGACGACCAGACAATTTGAATCACCACTCCTCTTCCTGTCACTGAAATATGAGCAAGTGTTAGACAGCGAAGGCAGACAGAGTAAAGATGATTCTCTTCTGGATGACTCTGCTCCTTTTTCATCAGGGACGTAAGTTAAATATACAGTAAATAATACTGTCATTTAAATGTTTGCATGCACACTAGATATGTGACTACTGATGCTCATTTATTCCCATTTCTTTACAGAGAACATTATTTGCCTTTGCTGACTTAACTGTTTATCATGTTTTACCTTTTCTCCTTCATGCAGATACGTTGGTTTCAGTGACCACAGTTGAACTTGGTGAACCTGTAACTTTTTCATGTCCTCACCCTGATGATCAAGACAGCAGTAGTAAACTTCACTGGTACAAGCAAAATGCAGGAGATACACTTAAAATAATTGCGTCGGTATGGAAGCATACAAAGCCTGAATTTGGACAAAACGTTTTGGCATCAAGACTGGAAGTGATGCTTGATGAAAAAGTCAGTAATCTGAC
>NW_013952931.1:364429-367285 GCF_001266775.1 Austrofundulus limnaeus | reverse complement strand
TCTATAACCTGTACAAAAATGTATATATGTATAATTTGTTTAACAAAATTGAACAGCCCCGGCTTTTACCTCAAAATCAAGGTAGCAAGGTTTCTTTAGTTGGTTCACAAATAGGTCAATAGTCTTTTTTCTGCATTGTTTCCCCAGCATGCCTCATTTTAACATGTTCTTGAGCTGAACGTTAAAACCTTTGATCTCAATGAGAAATGTGTTACACTGAGACAGGGCTCAGTGCCATTCCTTTAAACTGTTGCTTGAATTGAGTTGAAAGCATTGTTGATGGTGGTTTAACCACAACCCCTTCTTAAATGTTGTTTACTATCTGTGTTCATCCTGCTGAAGCCACTCAGAAAGGACGGGTCTTCAGTAATGGCTAACAATCGTTTTATTATTTTTTCAACCTTTTCTATTTTTGTGCATCAGATGAATTTGTTTATTTATGCAAACCATTAAGAAAAAAAATGTGGATGTTATCGTAGATACAAGTCATTTTGTCAAAGTATTTTTTAGATGTTATCTTGTTTATTTCCTGTTTCTCACCACTGCACTTCCTCAGTCAGTTTATCACTCACCTGCCCCTCATGTGCCCATCAGCCTTGCTTCATCGCTTGTTCTTCATCTCTTCAGCACTTGTACTACCACCCTGTTCATAACCCAGTCATCAGTTTCATACTGTGTCTCTTGCTGGTTCCCTGTTTGCTCCTTATTGTTGAGTTCTTTTTGATATATTTTTTGCTGCCTTGTTAGATGTTTATTTTTGTTATTAAAGTCTTGGTTTGTTCTGCAGTCCTCGTGTTTGAGTCTGCATTCTTGGGTCYTTCCGAAACACTTTCTTGACAAAATTCTTATCTTTTAATCAGTGGATTAAAAGATAATTACGTTAGTCATGCCTGTTTTGGAAAATTCAAACAGTTCTGTGACCAAAACGTATCAAAAACAAATTATTGTAACATCAGTAGAAACAAACATAACATTTATAATACTGTATGGCTGTGTCTCAATTCAGGGGCCGCAGTCAATTAAGGCYWCAACCCAAGTAGGTCACAGCCCACACAGTCAGGCTGCATAAAACTGCTGTGAAATGAGAYGGTCTAGTCTTTGGATGATGTATGTTTGCTTGACTACGCATTACCCTGTTACAATAGTGCTACAGATTAGATWATGTGTCCTCAAACATAAAATGCACAGGGACATGTGCACATATTTTCACAATTAAAATGTTACATGTAAATAAATAAAAATCAATAACAATTTAGTTTCTGTATCAGTGTTTGTAATTGCATATTATTTAACATCTTTCTGCAGCGTAAATTTCATCAGCTAATTTGCTAAACATACATTTAAAAAGAAATTAGTTTGTAAAGAATTTCCAAGCTATGTTGACTTGGTAAAAAAGAAAGAAAAATCCCTTCCTCTTTTCTGCTTAGTTTGTTTGCTTATGTCACATCGAATCCTTGAATACTTCTAAATGAATGTGCAATCATTTATTGTCTAATACTGTGGTTAATTTGTAATTTGTGAAGGAAAAACAACTGTCTCGAGTCCATTCAGTTACACACCTTGAACTAAAACAACACATCCAAACAATGTTTTTACATTTAGGCTTGCAAGGGCAAGTCACCCAGAACAGATGAGGCCAGTTCCCTTGTTGACATTATTTCCAGGAGGGATGGCTTGGTTCTGAAGGAGTTGTTAAAACTGCTGTGTTTTGAAGGAGGTGGGGCCAAATACCAGTGGTCTGAAATCCAGAGTACCTTGTCCCAGCGCTGAAAGTTTGTAGTAAACCTTAAAATGCTAGAATTTCTTCGTTATATTTCAAACTCCTGCTCAGTTGTCTCTGCACTCGCAGCCATGCTGACACAGGCGCGATGACGTAATGACGATAGGACAGTAGAGGGTAAATTTCTACCACAGGCCAACTTCATACCGTTCCCACCGCATATACAGTGCAGCCCTAATTCTATTCTATTCTATTCTATTCTATTCTATTCTATTCTATTCTATTCTATTCTATTCTATTCTATTCTATTCTATTCATCATTGCTATGCACCCTGGACATTCAACCTGTACCCAGCTTTCCACACAATTATCCCCAGTGACCCTTGTTACAACCCACTGGCTCAAACAGAAGCAGCATGGAGACAAGATAAACTTAACTAAAAAAGGTTTCATTATAACTAAACAGAAGTTTTATAGGGAGACAATCAGCCAAGCTGCAACCAGCCTGCAGCAGAGCAGAGAGAGCAGATCCCACTTCTCTCAAGAAAAAGGGTGTGGCCTATTTAAGATGACCGCACACCCCTACAGAAAGTTGGCATAATTGTAGTTGAGGCTTCTACCTGAAAAAAGATACTCTCATAACGCTCTGCATATAAAAATGGAATAAAAAAGTGAAACAATTGATAATCTTGGTTTTCCATATCACAATAAACAGATGATGAAAACTCAAATAAAGAGCTTAAATATACTCATTTTCCTTCTTAGGTTTTCTAGATGCAAACATGTATGTTCGTCCTTTGCTGAGGCATTGAAGAACAGGCAAAGGGGAGGACTACAGCGAATGTATGTTGGGAACATGCACTCAGGAGAGGAAGGGGGAAGTCTCTTACATGTACATCACTACATAGACCTACGTTGTCGCAAAGAGCCTAATGTAGTGACATCACTTTCGTTCAAAACTGAACAAGTTTTATTTTTTAAACAAACACATTGTAAAAATCTTGCTCCTTTCTCAGAGCCATTTACTCCACCTCTTATCCTACCTTATTGTCCATGTTTGGTCTCTTTCACTCAAACTCGGACTCTCTACAACAACTCTACATACTCAATCAAACTACCATAATGATATCACAATA
>NW_013952931.1:360051-362725 GCF_001266775.1 Austrofundulus limnaeus | reverse complement strand
CAACAATAATCGTTTGCAATTTTGGCTTTAAATATTAGGAAATTAAATTTACATTTTAACAATAATAATAATAACAGCTATAATTTTGATTATTATTATTGCTATTTTAAATGATCCTCTCACTGTAAAATCATGACTTAAAGTCACACTACTAGACTTTAGGGCTAAACGCCTTAAAGATGGAAAGAGTAGTGTGGCAGGAAATGAACTGTCATATATATTTTGAAATAACCAATCAGACACTCTGAATCACCGCTCCTCCTTCTGTCACTGAAATATAAGCAAGTGTTCCATTTTAGATGGCATAAAGTGTTCCATCATAGAAGGTGTAAAGATGATATTCTTCTGGGTGACACTGCTCCTTTTTCATCAGGGATGTAAGTTACATTTACATTAAATTTACAATTATTTAAATATTTGCATAGATATGTGATTGTTGATGCTCATTTGTTCCCAATTCTTCACAGTATTCCTTATTTACCCTTACTGACTAAACTGTTTATGTTCTACCTTTTTTCCATTATGCAGATACATTGGTTTCAGTGACCACAGTTGAAGTTGGTGAACCTGTAACTTTTTCATGTCCTCTCCCTGATGATCAAGACAGCCGTGTTAAAATTCACTGGTACAAGCAGAATGCAGGGGATACTATGAAACTCATTGTGTTGCTGTCGAAGTTAGCCATTTCTGAATATGGACCTGAATATTCTGCATCAAGACTGAATGTGACTCTAGAGGAAAAAGTCAGTAATCTGACAATTTTAAGAACKGTTGCAGGAGATGAAGGAATGTATCACTGTGCTTTCAGTGACTGGAGGAAGAATATTTGGAATGGTACCTATTTGTCAATAAAAGGTAGAGAATACATTAAATTATTGTATAACTTCTYACATCWGTATAGTTGGAATAATTTTWACACAATTAGTGCAAAATTTGTCACCTTCAACCATCCAAATTAGCTTTCAGGTTATGCACTTTTTTTCAACGAAAAAGTAAAGAACATAATATAAACTGCAYAATGTGTATAAATTATATATAGAGGGGTGTTTATTCAACACTAATAAAACAAAGAAACTTTTATGTCTTTGTCTAAATTAAACATTTTTGTTAAATCACATCATTTAAAACATTTTTTTATATTCTGTTGCAGGAAGCACTGAAAGGGCTTTGAACTACACTGTTTTTCAAGAAAAAACAGCATTAGATCATGGAGGCTTATCAACTTTACAGTGTTCACTTTTCAGTAGTGATTCTGACAACAAGGCGTGTTCAGGAGGTCTCAGAGTGTTCTGGTTCAGATCCACATCAGACAAGTCTTATCCAGACATGATCTATACTGATGGAAAGAGACATGATGAATGTGAGAAGAAACCTGACTCTCAGAASAGATGTGTGTTCTATAAGAACATCAGCTCCACCGACGCTGGGACTTATTTCTGTGCYGTGGYCACATGTGGACAGATATTATTTGGAAATAAACCGAATGTTCAAGGTAATYTGATCATATAYTTTATTCATGAGATTTTTTTAAAGAACTTCAGCTTAAAAAATGTATTCCAGATAAAAGAAAGATCCCCAAATGTGGAGTGAAACATCCTGTATATAAGAACCAATAACTGAGTCTGTTTAACTTTTTAAAGGGCAAACATCAGACCTTAAATTCATTGCACTGGTGATAACAAYAATCTGCTTGATTATTTCTGTGACTGGAAATATTGTTTTCATCTGTTACCAAAATCCAAGAACAACATGCAAACAATCAAAAAGTAAGTATTGTTTGGTTAATTTTAGTTGAAGTGTCTGTTCCTGATGCATTTATTGGTGTGACTGAATTTTGTAAAGAAAAGTACAGAAAAAAACAAACCCTGTACAAATATGTGTGTGAGTAAAAGTGACTTGAAGTCCAATGTGCAAATGTTGAACGTGATGAATCACATTATAAAAATACATGTTTCTCCAAGTTTTATTTACAAAAGTGCAAAATAATAGCTTGTAAAATCATCAAGTGATCGCTGTTGAAACGTCAGTATGATCACTTTTATTTGTCTTCATTTTCAGGAACAGAGAGAACCTCTTCACCAGAACAACATGAAAACTTTGGCCAGCCAAGTGATTATATTGTAAGAAAATGCGAGATCTCACTACTTTTAATATTTAAATACATGTAAATGTATTTAAATACAAATAATGATCATTTTATTTTCTGTACAGAGTCAAAATGAACAGGATCTGAACTATGCTGCATTACATTTCTCTGGAGGGAAAAGTACAAGAGAAAAGAAGAAAAGAGAAATGAMGACTGAAGACATTGTGTACTCCCAGGTTAAAAACAGAGAAATGTCTTATAAAGCATTGACCACAAACAGTTCGGATGAATAAGTGTTATTTGTTTGCAGAAAAAAAACTACATYCAATGTGTATGAGCTGTTCAATGTTTTATTTTCTTAACTTCTTATTTTACCAGATAGGTAATTCTCACTGTAAACAAACATTTCTATTTCCAATACAAAATTTCACATGCTGTTCATATTCCTTTTTTTGTAGAAAATAAATCTTCTGAGTCTATAAATAAAGAGAAACAAAGATAAAGTCATGTTCTTTTTAATACAATGCTTTATAAAATACTTTGTGAATGTTTACATGTGACTAATCAGGATTTGAAAGTTGACAGTAC
>NW_013952931.1:356098-359746 GCF_001266775.1 Austrofundulus limnaeus | reverse complement strand
GTATAACTATATTTCAAAGTTACGGTGAAGTTTAATTAGTTATTTTACTGTCTTTGATGCAAAAAAGGCGATGAATATGGAGCTGGCAAAACAAAAGTAAGATTATCTTTCTAAAATGTAACTAACTTAAGTAATTGATCCGTCTTTCAGCAGGAGTTACACAAACCTGAACCCTAAACAGAGGCAGAAACATCAAACTCTACTGCACACAACCATGACCACAGCCTGCCAAAAGGCCTACAGGCAGAGTGAGCTGCCTCTTTGTTTTGCTGGTGTTTGAAGACTGAGATTTGTTGTTGTTCTTCTTTTTCCTTGGATAAACTTTCAACTACTAATTGTTGAAAGTTATTCAACAACCTTTTATTGATACAGTAAATCAATGAAATTTGTGGCCTTTTTATTTTAATTTAACAATGTTAATTTGTCATGATCAGTATGGTTTATCTTTAAGCACCTGTACGTTACAGCAGAGTAGTTAGTAAGTTTTGCGTTAGAAAAAAATAAAAAGAGAATAAATAAAAATAGAATAGACAATTGATTTTCACAATGACTATCAAAAATACACAACAAATTATTGAAGCAACACTCTTATGTTCCCAAACAATCAACACTTGATTTACTGTTGAAGAAATTTGCATCTCTTGGATCAGTTCAGTGCTGAAAGTTTGGAAACAGAGAGTGCTCACTGACATCTGAGTGGTTTGCATGAAAATAGAAACAAAAAACTGCAATACAGAAGAGTAATTTAAGGCAACAATCCTCATAAAAGCTTCAAGAGACACAGCTCCTCAGTATAATCAGGCATATTGTAAATAACAAAATGCAATCAAATTAAAATCACTCATTTTGCAGAACCATATTTAATGTGTAGAAACTTTTTAGGAAATGAGGCAACTTCAAAAAAACTTGTGATAACAGTTTTTATTGATTGGTTTGACGCAGCCGTCAGCTCAAAATCCACATTTTCAAAACAGTTAACGCAGAGGCCTAAACATTGACACAGTGGTCAAAATGACACATTTTGTTTGCAAAAGGCAACAACTGTGTCAAAACATTTAAAAATATGGAACAAAAGCAAACTTTGCCTTCGAACAACTCAACTTTGACACAGTGTATGAGCGCCTCCAAACAATCAGTACACAATGGGCAAAAAAATGCAAAACACAGCAGTCATGTGTGAATCAGTGCACCATTGCTTGTCATTGTAGCCTAAGACTGTATGTAGCTTACATGCCGGTGCTGTTGGCAGTCAAATTTGCCCTCTTGCAAAAAATGCATCCAGAAGCAGATATGCTTTGATGCTAATTTTATTGATTACATTTTTTTCAGCCTGTGCCTGACAAATGAAATATTCCAACAGAGAACACATGGAAATAAAAAGAAAATCCTTTACTGTGTGAGAAATTATGTAAATAAAAAAACAGTCTTTTCCAGTAAAGATCAAACATCTATTGTAGGCTTATACTATGAGTATAAGATAGACACAAGTGATACTCTTTTGTCTCTTCTAGTCTATACTTTCTTGAAGAATGGGCGACATGGCCTCATCCACATCACATTCAATATTATTTGCCAGAACCATGTTGACAATGGCTGCCTCCTGCTCAGCATTAAAAATTCTCCCTCTACCACCACCGACTGGTAGGCTTTCCATTCTATAAAGAATACATGAAATGTGAAAAAAAATACATGAATGACTGTATAGCAACATTTCCTGTTCTCCTGTTGAAAAACTCTAACAATGGATACAACAGTGTTTCTGTTTAGAACAGGTTGGACTCTTTGTCCAGCCTYTCTAAATGAAAGGCCATGATTTACGACTTGAATCACAGTTGCCTGAATTTCAGCTGTAACCTGAGCCCTTCCAGCTATACCTCCACCTCGCACATGGACTCCTCTTCCTCTGACCCCTCTACCTCTGCATCTCATCTGCCTTAGACCTCCTCGATCCATGCTTGTTAAGAACAACACAGGCCTGCAGACTGATTGCAAATTGAAAAATTCTGTGAAGAAGTGTCAAACAGGTGCTTTCGGTGTTTCATACTGACAGCTAAAAGGGAGTTTGGACTTTATGAACGACATCTGCATTAACTGTTTTGCAAAAGGGTGTGAAAACTGTGTCAATCAAATGAGAATGGGTTAACACATTGCAATAGATATCTTCTGCTCTGCTGAGATGGTGATGATGAAGACTGAGAGGTTCCCAGTTCCTTCAAACAGATCAAACCAATCAATAAAAACTGTAAGTGAKTGBGTTTTGAGTGAATAAAACAAATGAATAAAGACCTGATGAAAGCATACAGTCCMATCAGAAGTTCTATAATTASATGGTAAAAATAAGGATCAAATCGCCTAAAGAGGGGAAAGACCAATGTGGCAGGAAATGCACCATGATTGAATATTTTGAAATAGCCTATCAGATGCTGTATCACCGCACCTCTTTCAGTCACTGAAAAATAAACATGAAGTAGATTTTAACAAAGACAGGGTCAAGATTAGTTTCTGGGTGACACTGCTTCTTCTTCATCAAAAATGTAATTACAATTTAAAGTTATTATTATACTGTATTATTTGTACACTTAAAAGTTTTGTGATGATTCGGACCACCATTTGCCACATCTSATCACACAAGATCATGAGCGTACTGAGAAGAAAACACTTCACATAGAGCAGGACACGTTAGTGAGGCAGGAAATGCACTTTCATTGTAGATTCATTCGTATTATTCATGCAGGAATTTTATTTTAGCCTTGTTTATAACAACATGAAAAAAAATGAAATATTTTTTATAGTACTGTACTGTAAACTAAAGCAATAATCACTTCTTTTTAAAAAAAACATATGACACAGTTTCTGTTCCACAACCAGTTTTAAGGGTCAAGACTCTATAACCCCCTTTTTTTCATGTTACCTCTTAGATTTATCAGTGTGTGCATCAAATGAGAGTGAAACTCATGATCACTATAAGATACCGTATTTATTCAAGTATAATATGTAAAATTAAATCCATAAAATCATCCATAAAGTTAGGGGGTAGTACTACATATACTTGGATAAATATTTTTACTTATGTATTTTAACTGAAATATCGGCTTCATTCCCAAAATGCCTGAGACCCGAAATGAGACCACGTCATAAAAAGCAGTTGAAACGAGCTCACCTCTGACATTCCTTCATTCTTCAGAGCGAGATAGTAACAGATCCAGGCAGGCGACATGATGTGAAAAAACGGGGGAAGGCAGTCCTGCACCTCAGTAATGATAACGAACTAATGACATGAGCATGTGACCGGGCCGCTCCTGGAACAACAACAAACACATGTTCGTCTGTAACGGCTGCCCTCTACCGGTGTTCTGAAAAAGTTTGTATCCCTAAAAAATTGTTTCCCCACACAGGGGGTGCTCGTGAGTAGTAAGTAATCTACTTTTCCCCCGGAAGATGGCCCAAATCTCATGTGAAGTCTCTGACTTTTGTGTTGGCGCATCCTGGTGGACTATGTGTAAAATGCCAGAATTAATATGATGCCGCTACAAAGCTCAAAATCATAGTTTTTTTTTTATATATATTTGTTGTCAAAATACCTTTTGTACATACGTTGTTAAATAAAATGAACAGTCCAATAATCATTTTACTGATATGTATTAAGAT
>NW_013952931.1:352635-355363 GCF_001266775.1 Austrofundulus limnaeus | reverse complement strand
CACTGAAAATTTGAGACATTCTTAAAATAATAAAACTTAACAGGGCACAGAAAAGATGGAAAATGAACACACAAAARAGCTGGTGTACTTTGTATTTAATGTGTTTATAAAACCAATTTATTAGAATTTTATATGGAATCAGCTACATTTTACTGTAATAACAAGATAGGGTTTAAAATTACTGATGGTGTGGTTCTATTTAAATATCTTAGTACACCATTCTGATAACATTTTGCTATAAAGTGAATAGATATTTGCATTTTGCTGCATAAGTTGTTGTTCTGTTTGTTTGGGTGCAGGAAACACTTGACTACTGATAGTGTGCCACTTCAAAAACTCCAATATTGAACTTCCATTTTAACCTTTGATTCACCCTTTTTGTTGAGTGTTTCATTTTGATAAATGTCAGCAAATCTGCTATATTTTAAATTGATTTAAACTTGTTCAATCAATCAACATACACGATCAAATTAACATATTTTTCCATCACTCATGGGTTGTTTTTAAACCGAGAAAGCTCAAACTCGAGTGAATAAAACTGACATGAGTGACAACTAAAAAGGTATCTTCACACAGTCGAATAAGCTGTAGTTTCTTTATAGTGGATTTTAAGAGGACATTATTTGTTTGGTTGCTCAGTATGGTGATTTCTCTAAGGATGGGTTGAAATGCATCTGTCAATCAATAGTAATACCAAGATTCAACAATCTTCTCATACTTTGTAATGGCTTAGATCTGCAACGAAATGTGACATGATTAATTGAAGAATTGGTATTGCCAAAAAATGTTCCTTAAAATGAAGACTTAACTTTTTTTCTATAATTAGATTGTAGGAATAAGGATCATAGCACCCAAATAGGGAGAAGACCAGTGTTGCAGGAAATGCACAATGATTGAATATTTTGAAATAACCAATCAGATGCTGTATCACCACACCTCTTTGAGTCATAGAAATATGAACATACAGTAGGTTCTAACAAATACAGGGTAAATATTAAATTTTAGATGACATAGCTTCTTAGTGATCAATAACAAAATTTAAATTTAAAGTAATAATAATTCTTCATCTGTACACCTAAAAGGTTTGTGATGACTCGGACCACCATTTGCCACATCTCATCACACGAGATCATGAGCGTACTGAGAAGAAAACACTTCACAYAGAGCAGGACAMGTTAGTGAGACAGGAAATGCTCTTTCATTGTAGACTCTGTGATAGCCAATCAGAAGCATTTAACATTGTGGGTACCACCCCTCTTTACTGTCGCTTAAATATCATTGAGTGTCCAAATGAGGACAGAGTCAAGATGATGCTCTTATGGGTCGCACTGCTTCTCCTTCATCAAGGATGTAAGTTCTACACAAGTAGAATGTATATAAAGACTAGATTATTCAATGTGTTTTTAGCAAACCATACTTTTTATCAAACTTGTTTTACATTGCAGCTTGTTTATTCATTTTTGCTTTATGATTAATTTAATTTACAGATGCATTGGTTCCAGTAATCACAGTTCAACTTGGTGAACGCGCAACTCTGACGTGTGACTTACCAGAGGAATGGGTGGGCCTTAAAAATMTCCACTGGTACAAGCAGGATGCTGGGAATTCTTTGAAATTAATCACAATGCTTCGTAAAAACACAAATCCTAAATATGGACCAGACGTTTCACCTTCAAGATTTACTGTAACGTACTTTGAGAAAACTAGCACTTTGACGATTCTTGAGTCAGTTAAAGAAGATGAAGGGATGTATCACTGTGCAATCATGGACTGGATTGAAAACACTTGGAGTGGGACCTATTTGTCAATAAAAGGTGAATATTTTAGYTTATTCAACTTTTAATAATTTAATGCCTTTCAAGTTGTATGTTTTCCTAACCACTTCAACAATGAACAATTAATGTGGCCAAGAGTGTTTTAGTGGATTTATCACTTTTATATTTTAAGATTTAAAATTGTTAATTAAATTAATTAAATATTTATGCATAATACACTCATTTGGTGTAAATAAAAAATGCAGGACATTTAACATAGTTGTTATGTAAAGTGATTTTTTTACCATTACTTAGAAATTGTTAGATGTGTTCCAAAGTTTTAGTTGTAATGCCTGTTTCGATATTCAATTTGTATTCTGCAGGAAACGGTGCAAGAACAATAAAGTACACAGAAGTACGGCAGTCTACAAAGACAAATCCAGTCCGTTTAGGAGACTCTGTGACTCTGCAGTGTTCTGTCCTCTATAACTCTGAGAACAAATCTTGTGCAGAAGAACCCAAAGTTTTCTGGTTCAGACCTGGATCCCATCAGTCTCACCCAGAAATGATTTACACTGATGACTGTGAGGAGAAACATGACAGGACGTGTGTTTATAGCCTCTCCAAGAACGTTACCTCCTCTGATGCTGGGACTTATTACTGTGCCGTGGCCACATRTGGAGAAATAATATTTGGAAAAGGTCTAAATCTTCAAATTGGTATGATTATTTGTGAGAACTATTGCAACAAGTTGTCAAAACCATTATATCTCAGTTTTTTTTTTAAATTGTGTTGTCTTCTAGAGAAACCAAAGGACCAAAACAAATTTAAGCTGCCGATTGCAGTAATCTGCATGATCATTTCTGTCTGTTTAAATTTTGGTTTCTGCTCTTGGACTCTAAGAGCAGCTTATAAACAAACTAAAGGTAAGTTTTATTGTTCTAATATGAAAAAAAATCTTTAAAGTTTTTTTT
>NW_013952931.1:349024-352179 GCF_001266775.1 Austrofundulus limnaeus | reverse complement strand
ATTTCTTTTAAAAGAAATGTAAACACAACTTTACAGTAACTCATTTAAGTTGAGCAGAGCTAGTTAACCAAAATTGTTTAAGTAAACTAACACATCTGTTTTTTTTGAGTGTTCATGAAAATATATAATTTGATCATTTCATTTTTACATGATTTCCAGAGAAAGAAGACAACATATCAAAATCAAGATATGACAGTTTGAACCAACAACCAAATGATGTTGTATGTAATAATAACAGATTTCTTAATTTTGTTAAAATATGTATTTTATTTTGATGCAATATTCTGTCTTTTACATGTTTTTCATTAGAATGGAGCTGAAAATGATCTGCACTACGCAGCATTACATTTATCTGAACGAAGATCAACACGAGGAAAGAAGAAAAAAGAGTTAAATATGGAGGAAAGTGTATATTCACAAGTTAAACTTTGAATACAATAGCATCTGGGATAGTTTAAAACTTCATTCTGTTGYTGTGTGAACAATTGAATGTGGTTTTGATTTTAGATTTTATAGTTGATGATTGTATAGATTGTATATTGCATAAAACTGCTTACAAAATGTTCATGTTGAACAATCAGGTTGTTCTTATTTTCAGAATTTTAACTTCTTGAAAATAAACTTAGATGATTCTACACCATACAAAAAGTCTGAAGCTTGTACAACTTTTTTCTTTTGTCTTGCTTTTTTAATATAAACTCATTTAAACGTGTCAATACGTGTATGTGTACACTTTTAAAAATGGAAAATGTCAAATTGCTTTATGAAATGCATAACCAGCTTATAATGGTAAATGGTCTGAACGTATATAGCGCATTATCAAGTCCCTCCGGACCCCAAAGCACTTTACACTTACAGACAGACATTCACCCATTCACACACTGATGATGGTAAGCTACATTGTAGCCACAGCTGCGCTGGGGCACACTGACAGACCACCAGACCCTCTGACCACCATCAGTAGGCAAGGCAGGCAAAGTGTCTTGCCCAAGGACACAAWAACTGAGACAGCTGGAATGGGTGATTGAACCGGCAACCTTCACGGTTAYGATATGACTCCCCTAACCACTCCACCACAGCCGCCCACAATAAACTGAMGGTGATGTTGTGGAGCTTTGTGAAGCACATGCATGAATATTATTAAATAAAAATGACTTTATAAAGAGCAAAAATTTTAAGCAGCGCATTTTTTTTGTCACAAACCATGGGTGTAATTGAAGGTATTGAAGGTAAAYAGGTAAATACGTACTCTTAGAAAATTAAGAAATATAGGTATGTTGTAAAAATGTAAAATATATCTGTWAATGTTGGGAAAAATGTGGTGGGAAAGTAAGGCTTTCCTAACCTTTTCTGTTGAACCGACATGAAACAGAAAAGTTGCAGARGAAATACAAAGAAAACAGGAAAGTTCAGTAAATCACAGTAAAAGCCTCACAATGAATTKTAACCCCCCAAAAATATCCTGAATCATTTTACAAAATTAAACAATTCAACATAGAAATAGACAGAGGGCATGACCCCCTCCCAATGGTAGACTTAAAGTAACACCCTTGTCACAAACGTTTTATTTAACGGCTTTGATTGTGCTAAAAATGGATCCAGCACTCTTCAACATCTTAAGTTTCACAGAAATGCATCGATGGTTCACAAGTAGACTACTGTGCAGTACTCTTTTTTTTCATACAGGAAAGACAGCAGTGTTCATGATAAATGAGTCTTGAGGCATCTGTGACTCTCTTAACATAAATTACTTGATTTTGTTACAGGTAGACAAGTTTAAATGAGTGTGGGCATATGATGCCAGTAATGGGTATGAAGCATAATCAGTTTGAATTAATTCCATTTAATTGTATTTATATATTACCAATACACCACAGAAAAGTTATAGACAAGTTATAAAAGTCCAAACCAGAAATCCAAYTCAGTTACAAACATTTGATTCACTCTAATTATAATACGGTCAAAATCAATTTGGTACAAAATGTCAATTAATATAAGGTTGTCTAAAAAAATAACCATCAATTTTTCAAAACTTCAACTTGGGACAATCTTCATTTTGAGTAATTACAAAAGTGACAGTAAAAAGGAACAACTCTATCTTAACAAAGAAACCAACCTGAASCAGACTCAGAAGAAATAACAAACGACTCGACTCGCTGGAGTGTCGGAAAAAAAGAGAAAAGACAAAAAAAGAAGGACAGAGTAGTTTGTATGGAAAAATGGGTTAATGCAAAAAGTAAGCAAACAAAAAAAAAAGTATTTTATTACTGTTATAATACCAAAATGAGAATATTCCAGCCTTATGGCCCAAGACCAGCTGTGCTGACTGACTCCTCCTGGTGGACCTCCTCCACATCCTGGTTGGATCCAAGGGTGAAAATCCCATCTCAACATTGGGAGGGTTAYCAAACAGGGACATTTTTAGGAGCAATGTTTTGGGGAGTCCACCTAAGTTACAGYCAAATGTACTGTTGTAAAATTAAATTAAGAATAACCATTAACTAGYTGATCAAGTTCTGTAGTCCAGTTTTTAAAACTAAGATGCATCAAACTAATTTCTGCAACCAAACAGCAACAATTACTCCATCTTTTTTTAACGCTTACTTTAACACCGGGGTCATGTGACTTACAATATAAGCTTATTTTCCAAAAATGTATCACCCTATAAACTATAAGAAGGGGTTTATAAAAGCATGGAAAAACAGTGCACCTGTTCCACAAAACACAACGTATACAATGTGACGCACGCTCCCACACACAGTCCTACTTTTGAGTCAGTCACCTTATGAAAAAAAAACAAAACAAAACAAAAATCTGACAAATGTTATTTAGTGGCTGCGTTTTGCAGCATTAAATAATGCCTCCTTTTCTGTCCCTGCCTCTTCTGCAGGAGGAGGAGAGGAGAGAGGCAGGCAGACCAGACAGACCCCCAAACACTTTACACTTGACCCATTCGCACATTCACACACTGATGGTGGTAAGCTACAACCACAGCTGCCCTGGGGCACGCTGACAGAGGTGGGGCTGCTATGCACCGTCACCACCGGACCCTCTGACCACCATCTGTAGGCAAGGTGAGTGTCATGTCAAATGACAGAACTGTCTAAAACTGTTTGTTTAGGTTTTTCCCTCTCTCTTATCACTGTAGATAACAT
>NW_013952931.1:346772-348857 GCF_001266775.1 Austrofundulus limnaeus | reverse complement strand
AACAGAAACAGCAGCCTGGTGATGTCATCTTATGTACAACTCTCCGAGTGAACTGAATTCTCAAATACAGTATTTTGGAAGCATATTCCAAATTACTTTTGATGGGGCTTATATTGTGTTAGATGTTTATCTTTACAACTGGGAATACTTATTTATTAAAACAGGAGAATGTGGATTTCAAAGATTTAAACTGCATGRGATTTTGTTTATGCAGCTAAAGCGATGCAGTGGAGTATGAGAGGGCCTTTTGGGCCATAATTCAAACTTGCTCTCACATTTACTATCAAACCCTGACGGAGTTTGGTAGTGATTGTGAGAGAGTTAGACTTTGATAGTACATGTGAGAGAGTTTGATAGTAAATGTTTGAATTATGGCCCAAAGGGCCTCTCATACTAAGTCAGTATTTTGTCTAGAGATGCAGCTGTAACTACTGCTGACAACAGCTTGATTTGTTGAATCGTCCTGCCCTCTGCAAACCGAACAAACTGAGAAGAGAGAGGGCAAGAGGGTTTGTGTTTGGTTTGATGTTTGTGTTTACTTCCCTACACACAACCATGGTGTTACATGGTCATAACAAGATATTCTCCTGGGGACTTAGCATTGACTTTCATTCATTTACCAGACATTTCTGCAGCCTAGCCCTGACCCCTGACCCTAAATCTAACCTAAACTCAATTAATTCCTTAGTCCTAACCTAACCCTAACCCGTGACCCACCAACAATATTTCCCCCAATGGGGACTGGGCTTTTGTCCCCACAAGGAACAGTGGGTCCTCTCCAGGCTGTATATACCAGGGAAATGGTCAAAAATTGTCCCACCCAGGTGACAAAAACACATGCACACACCAAGCAGAAATTTAAAATGTCCAACCAGCTTTCTGGTATGCATACTGAGGGTAAAAATATAGGACAAAAAGAGACTAAGTAAAACAGATACAAAGCCTAAAAGTTTAAAGATCAAGTATTTTTACTAACTGGAAAGTTTTGGTTTGTGGGCCACAGTCAAGGTAAATATACTGTTAACCACAAACCAAACTATTTTGCAGGGCCTTGTTAGAATAAAACCACACCTGCCGTAGACTGTGTGCAGCTGAAGGCTTGTGTGCTACTTTAGACATTTTCACCGCATGTTTTTGTTCTCTTACCTCTKTTACTTCACCCATGAACACACATTTTATTGTACAATGCCTTTGCAACAACAACTGCATACTTTAGTAAATAAAAAAAAMCACCCACAATGTTGGACACGATGTTGTGTCCATCCCTCAGTCAACCATGTGGCAGAGGTGGCTACAATGGAATTTTTCATGAAATTTGACATAAAAACTAATGTCAATTGTAAAATAAACTTAAGTTTCATTCTGTGTTGAATGTCAATTGTAAAATAAACTTAAGTTTCATTCTGTGTTGGGCTGTCCTAATTTTAAATGCACAACAA
The DNA here is from genome assembly GCF_001266775.1 of Austrofundulus limnaeus. Lineage (NCBI taxonomy): Eukaryota > Metazoa > Chordata > Actinopteri > Cyprinodontiformes > Rivulidae > Austrofundulus > Austrofundulus limnaeus. Next base: position 347,418 of record NW_013952931.1, on the reverse strand, counting down.
CTTTTAGATGTGAGACCATTCGGCACAAACAGCTTTAGTCACCAGTGACAAACCAATGATGCACGGAAACTTTTACACGGCTGTGGTTTGACTCTTAAACAGGGGTGAGAATACTGAGGGGCTTTTCTTTCTGTTTCACTTCCTGATGCATCTTTAAAAAGCTGATTTTGAGCTTCTGTTTTCTGTTTAAAAAAGCAAAAATTATTACACGGAATGCATTATAATTGATACTGTTATCAGAGCACACACAATAGTTTTAAGGACAGGGATGGCTACAAACTTACACCTGTTCATTCTTGCTGATTTGAACATGATGCCCAGCTGAACGGTGGCGCTTTTTTCAGGTAGTTGTTCACGTGACTATACTTACTGTCCCAACATGTTTTTTAAGCCATAACTTGTAAACAGTTTAATTATATTAGGTTTAACAGCCTTGCTAAAGCACCCGATCCACCAGAATGAATTTAAACAAGAATACTGTAAGTAAAAGTAGCATTTGATCTATGCAACTGATGTTTGTTGTTGCTTTAAACATTTATTTCTGTATTTTCAGTTTACTAAAACAACAGTTTCCCTTTGCTCAGTTAAAATTAACTTTAGAAGACTCTTGCAGGCCTTCTCATGTTTTATTTGGTAGAAGGAAATG
>NW_013952931.1:338634-340540 GCF_001266775.1 Austrofundulus limnaeus | reverse complement strand
AAACAACAGTTTCCCTTTGCTCAGTTAAAATTAACTTTAGAAGACTCTTGCAGGCCTTCTCATGTTTTATTTGGTAGAAGGAAATGAAACAAGATCTGAGTAAACACGTTCAGTAGTTGGCCTAGGGGCGGAGAAAAGGCCCACCACAGCTTCTGTCAGTGTGGCATCTTCACGTAGCTTTGTTTGTTTGTTGTTCACACAACGGTCATTTCTATGACACTAGAAATGAAGAATTTTATTCATCTAGGACAAGATTTTACATACATGTTTAAAATTTCTTAACAGAACTTAAGTTGAATAGGATGCCATTCTTGCGTCAGTAGTTGTGAGAGGTTGAGCTGGACAAAAAAGCATCCTTCTCTGTTTGAAAGTGGTTCCTACTTTGTGTTTACTTGTTGAGGTGTTGAGAAACCTAGTGCCGAAAAAAAGAGAGATATTTTTCTGAAGTCAGAGTGTGATACCTAATACCTAATTTTTGTAATTACCTAATGTAATTACCTAATTTCCCTCTGGGATCTATAAAGTATTTTTGAATTGAATTGGATTGAATTGATAGAAAGAATGTTCCCCTTTGCATGTTGAGACAAATCAAAATGTCGAAAAGGTCTTAAACCTGAAAAATCAGGGTAKAAAACAGAAACAAGTACACTAATGAAAGCAAATATGTTTATTCCTATAACGAAACAAAGCATTATGGCCCATAACGTTTTATCAACTTTTGTTATTGTGTGCGGCTACAACCTTTCAGTCTACAATAATGTGTCATCCAATGAAATAATACAAAGGTTTTTGATATTAATTTTGAAAATGTTTACAAAGTGAAGAATATTCTGCATTTAAAAAGGCTTTCACCCATTAGGATAACAATAACTGAAAACATCAGTTTGAAAATGGTCAGCTTTTTAAGGTCTTTAGTGATGTTTCTTCTCTCTGCTTCACTACAGGYCCTCTGTGTGTCAGAGTGCAGGTTGTTTGTCTCTGTGATGCTTCATTGACCTGAACATRRTGTACCCCRCMTCTCACCTATTGACTGGTGGGACAGGCTYCAKCCCCCTCTGCAGCCATCAAGGATAAATGAGTGAGGCTACACCCCCAACAGGCCAGTAGTATTATTTCAGCTTTAGGAATTTTCTGCTTTGTACTATACTGTATACTTTGTTTGAAAATTTCTGGAACCTTAAGAACCTAATTTCTCTGATTTCAACTTCAGAAAACTGTCAAGATTTTAAATAGAAGAGCTGATGAAAGTAATTTAATTGAGACAAACATCAATAGACTAAGATTTTAAACTTTAAAGCAAAGCTACAAAAAAAACGAGGGGAACAAACAGTTGTAAAATGAGTGAGAACCAGGGATATACTGTTTACTGAAAAACACGTTATTAAACATGAATATATACCGCTATCTAACAATATGCAACATAACTTTTTTTTCCCTAAAATTCTCCTTTTATCCACAGGTAACTAACATGCTGTAAAGTTACTCTTGTAACACACACACACACACACACACACACACACACACACAAATCATCGTTGTACTTGCATCAAACTGAGAACTTTGTATTGACTTCCGTTCTTTTCTGTAACTATTTATGCGTAACCCAGATATTTTCCCTAAAACTAATCATTAGTCTATTCCTAAAGTGCAGTTCTACTGCACTTTACTAGTTAGGTTTAGATATATGGTGTGTTTTGGTTCAGGTTAGGGTTAAGATTAGACCAGTAATGATTAGAGTTTGGGAAAATGGCTGGGTTATGCATAAATTCAGCTACAAAAATTAATGGAAGTCAATATAAATTTCTATGATTGATGCAAGTCACACACACATGCAAAAACAAACAAACAAACAAACAAACAAACAAACAAACAAACAAACAAACAAACAAACAAACAAACAAACAAA
>NW_013952931.1:332118-338390 GCF_001266775.1 Austrofundulus limnaeus | reverse complement strand
GCTTATCAAAGGGTAACTGGTATGATCTAAACTTACTGTTACGGTCAAGTCATTATGAAGAATGGAGCCTGATGGTCAGTCTAAGTACAGTCTAAGACAAATTATTTACAACAAACAGTTCAGTACAGCAGCTCCATCATTCTATGTTGTTTTGTTGTAATTGTGTCTTTTTCTCTAACATTGTACAGTTCCCTTTGCTTCTCGACTTTGTCTTTGAGTGAATGCGAGTGCAGAGTAAACCGAAGACCCCTCATCTCTCTGAGGAAAGACACATTTTTTTAGAATAAAGTGAGGAGAGATATGAAATGTTTTTCACATTCACAAAATTACTTTTCTGTCTCTAAAGTACTGACATCAGTGTAGACGGACCCTGAAGTTTCTGCTTTTCTTCTCTTTGCTCCTTGACTTTTTCTTTGAGTGAATGTTGGTGCTGAGTAAACCAAAGACCTCTCATCTCTCTGAAAAAAAGATGCATTTTTTCTTTTTAGAAAAAAGCGGTGAGAGTTATAGAAGTTAATCAAACATGCAGAGAGTCTCTCTTTTCACTTTACCTGTTGACTTTGCTGATCCCCACTGGCTGCTACAGCAAAAAGCAAAAATTACTTTGATACGAATTACGATAAAATGTTGTTAAATTTTATTTTTTGCATGATGACATACCTTTAGAACAATTGCAACTTTTCTTTTTGATGATACAAGTGAGGATGGATATAACAACCACACTGGCAATCAAACCAGCAGACAACAAAAAGAGAACTGTTTTCTGTAGATTCCACACATTTAACTCTGGGAAAATATCAGAAGTTACTCATTAATTAACTATTCTTAAAAAGGCATTTTTGATAAATATTTTAGTTAGAATAAATGAACAAAAATATTCTATTTTCTCAGATTCTGTATTCTCTATGTCCTGCCACAAAGCCTTACCTTCACTGTCCAGTTTAGTTCCATTTCCAAACAGTATCTGTCCACATGTGGCCACGGCGCAGTAGTAAGTCCCAGTATCAGAGGTACTGACGTTCTTAGAGAAGCTGTAAGCACATTTTTGTGTCGACTTTGCCTCAGGACTCCTCTCACATTCATCACCACTGTTTCCATGGGCATAAATGAAACTGGGCTGAGACTGATCTGATCCTGCTCTGAACCAGTAAACACTGTGATCTGAGCCACAGGTATTTGTATCAAAGTTAAAGAGGACTGAACACTGTAGAGTCACCAGGTTCCCTGGTTGAACTGGATCAGATGGAGGGTCTTGAATGACAGATGTAAGTTTTGGCTTTGTTTCTAAAAGAAATGTAGACAACATGTTTGCTTTATTCTACTAAAAATTGCTTAAGAAACAAAATGGAGACAAATTTATATTTACCTTCGTTCATCAAAATGTATCCTTTCATAAATGTCATGTTGACCACTTTGGCTTTTATACAATAGTAAAGACCAAGGTCACTTTGTTTTGTGTTGGCAATATGCAGAATAAAAGATCCTGGCTCTTGTTTAGTTGTGATGTGAGGAGACACTTTAACAGCTTCATAATCAAAAGAGTATGCTCCCCCCAAGAACTCAGGCCAGTTTCCAGAAACAAGTCTGACCCAGTACAAAAATGTTCTAAGATCAGAGGCCTGCCGCGGACATGTCAGCGTCACTTCATCTCCAAAAGCAACTGTTTTTGTTTCTAAAATCAAATCATTGGTACATCCTGAAACAAGAAATGAACAAAGCAGTTAGAAATAGATTTGAAGACATGGTGAAAAAAAATAATAAAAAAAGTGCACAATATGTGGAAAGAAAAATAACTTGTACACTTACGTCCAAATCTGAGGATAAGCAGTAAATATAAAAACATCAGCATTTTCAATTAATCCACTTGTAGCTGCAGTCTCTGWCAGGAAATAATCTACAGCATAAGACAATTTGCTGTAATGTAACCTTATATAGTGGGAGGGAACAAACGTACAACCATCTGATTGGTCTTTTGTGAGGGCATTTATGTACGACCACAGTGGAAATAAAAGTAACCATCTTCCCACAATAAAAATGTAACACAACACCAACATCAAGCTTTTGTTTCCAAAACACTTCCACTTACACAGAATGAATATACTGCAATAATCCTGACACTGTAATAAAACTTTTCTTTTATTCAGAAATGTGAATTTGAACCTACTTTCATGTTTCATTAAATCAAATGCTCAGTTACAATAGTTTCATTTACTGATTTATTTTACAAGTACAAGCATTTCAAAAATGTGTCAATGCATGTGTGTATATGTCTAGGTTTATATGTATACATGGATATACAGATTCATACTAGTGTTAACCTTTACATGCATCTGCAATGAATTTAACTTGTTTGGAATAAATCAATCAAAATGAAAAAAATAAAAAAATCAAAAACATTCACATAATTTCCTTCAAAGCAAAAGGAAAAATCTAAATTGAGCTAAAAAATACTTTAAACAAACTGTACACTTTAAGCTATTATTCAGTGTATTATCTTTAAAAAAAACAAAAAGCTCTTGCCCTCACTTATCACTCAGCTAACACGACACCAAGCTTAACTTCTTGCCAACAGATGGTGGGCCCAATGTGAAGTGGTTTCCTTTAACATATTTGAGCATGGCCCAGTTGAGCCCCAGGAAGCAGGCTTCACGTTTGGCTCCCCTGAATATTTCAGTTCTCACCAGTGTTCCTGAGAATAAGATCTCAGATACGTGAGTCTGAAGTGAACTTGCTTCAAATAATGGCTGGACTCAGGAATAAAGATAGGGCAAGTATCTTTATCATTCAGTATGAGTTCAGAGAAGAACTGCTGCTCCTCCACATCAAAAAGAATCAGATGATGTGCTCTGGGCATCAGATTAGGATTAGACTCCACAGATGMATTCCCTCTCTGACCTGGGAATGCCTTGGAATCCCAAACCAAGCAGTTCAGATGTTCAATTGAAATGTTTGCTCGTGCTGTTTCTCTCCAATACCATTTACTAAACTGATCACATTTTCATTACTTTTGAGTTGTCTACATCTTCTTTCATTACCAGGATTTTAAACGTTTTAACCAGTACATCAAGTTAATAAATCATTTTAGCTTGAAATTTGACATGGAGGTCAGTCAGCAGGCAACAACCTTTTTTACCCCACATGTTGTTGTTTCAGGAACACTTTTGAAACTCTTGTATGACCGCTTTGCCATGATGTAAAGAATAAAAGCTACAAATCTCTCTCTCTCTCTCTCTCTCTCTCTCTCTCTCTCTCTCTCTCTCTCTCTGTGTGTGAGAGAGAGAGACTTTGGTGGAGTAGTTAGGAGGAGGTGTCCTGAAACCAGAAGGTCGACGGTTCGATTCCCCGTCCAGCCATTTCAGTCAGTGTGTCCTTGGGCAAGACCCTTCACCCACCTTGCCTACTGGTGGTTGTCAGAGGGTCTGGTGGTGCCGGTGCATGGAAGCCTTGCTTCTGTCAGTGTGCCCCAGGGCAGCTGTGGCTACAATGTAGCTTACCATCATCAGTGTGTGAATGTGTGCATGAATGGTTGAATGTCTGTAAGTATAAAGCGCTCTGGGGTCCGGAGGGACTTGATAAAGTGCTCTATAAGTTCAGTCCATTTACCAAGAATGTAAATGCTGTAGCAGCCAGTCAATTCAAAAGCCTCACATCACATATGACAGCCCACCCACTCCATCTGTCAGTCACTGGAAGCTCTCAACGTAAAGAGTTGAATGGGTTCACACCTGTTGTACTTCATACATTAGTGACACTACTTTCAGTATCACACTTTAGTTCTGGGTAGTGAGAAAAGAAGAGCACTTTATAAACTTGTGGAAGAAAAAAACAATAAAAAATACATTGTTCTATTTTGTGTAAGCTCCTCCCTCTAAGGGTATCGCTGATGGGTACCCCCGCGCGAGCTCGCGCATTCTGAAGAACCAATAGTCTACATCCACGTACTGTGGGTTCCGCCTCGGTCCGTATAAAAGGGGAGGACGGACCTGAGTTCAGCTCCCCCTTTTTCTTCAGCTTCGGCATTTGACATGTAACCATAGAAGACGCCACATACATGTAAGTGCTATGATTCCTTTTATATTGACATGGAATTAGTGTCCGGCACCACCGAGCTATGATCCGCGTAGCCGTCCTTACGGGCTGCTCGGGGTTTGGCTTTCCCTGGCACAACCCGTTTTTTACTCCGGTCTCCTTCCTCAGAGAAGGTTGATCGTGGTTAGCTAGCATATGTTTTTCCTGCGGGTGTCCCTGCGGTGCGGTATTATGCTAAGCTAAGGCGCCGGGCATCTTCGGACACCTTCGTGCTTCCACAGAAGTCCCCGTTTTTTCATAGCTGCTACTAGCTCACTCGTTACACAGATGTGGTAGCTAGTAGGTAAGGCCTTCAGACATCGACGTTTCCAGCCAGGACTGGACTGGAAGCTTTTTCAGATTTTTTCGGACCATTTTTTCGGACCGTGCTGCAACCAACAACATCACTCTCCAGGCCGTGAACAGGTGTACACAGGTGTCAACAAAAACGTGACGGGACCTCAGCACAGAGGCCAGCCCGAGTTTGAATCTTTGCGCTGTTTAGGCTTGGTTTGCGTCCTGCATCATGGTTTGCAAGCAGGAGAAATGTGTATGGGTAAGACTAGGTCTGCTAGTTCTGAAACTAGCTGGCCCCTGGTCCTTGCTAAACACAGTCACACACAAAAACGTCTTCTCCCACCGTTCCACGTTCGGTGGTCCGTTCTGCCCCCTCGTGGCCGGCGAACACACACACACTCTTCTCTTCACCCCGCCGGTGAACAGCGGACGTAAGAGAAGACAGGCAGCACGAGCCACATCACAAGCAGGGGCGTGTCACCCCGCCTCGTTTCAGCATGAATCCACCAATCACAGAGGTGCGATGAGCGCTGTGTTTGGCTCCGCTGAAACTCGCCTTAACTCATGCTCACGTACGGCCCCGGAGGCAACCCCTCCCGGGCCGCGTTCAAACAGTGGCGCGCAGGGCTCCCCGGAGCTCCTGCACAGCCCTTTCGAGCAAAGCCTCCCATGGGTCACATGAGAGAGCGTGACAGCGGCGAAGGCTCTGAGTGGATCGGTTGCTACGACAACCTTCTACTACTGGCGCATGCGCGAGCTCTCTCAGAGCGCAGCTCCGTCTGGGAACACACTTGTCCTATGGACAAGTGGATGAAAACACTTGTCCTATGGACAAGTGGATGAAAAACTTGATAAAAACGAGTTACAGGCTGCAGTTTGCAACCAAGCCTCCCCAGTTCAGCGGGATCCTGGAGACCCACTTGTCGTCTCATCAGCAAGATCTCGCTCTTCAAGCAGAGCTTCAGGAACTCTTAAACAAGGAAGTCATTTCCAGAGTTCCAAGTGGGAAGGAATACGAGGGTTTTTATTCCCGGTATTTCCTTGTCCCCAAAAAAAACGGATGCAATGAGACCGATCCTGGATCTCTCGTTTTTTCAACAAATTCATACTGAAAAGATTTTTCACATGTTGACAACCAAACCGATGCTCACATGTGTTCAGTAAGGCGATTGGTTCACGTCAATCGACCTGAAGGACGCATATTTTCATGTCCCGGTCATCCCGGCTCACAGAAAATACCTGCATTTTTCTTTTCAGCAGACCCGGTACCAGTACAACCATCTTCCTTTCGGTTACACACTGGCACCATGCAGCTTCTCCAAGTGCGTAGAGACAGCACTGCAGCCTCTGCGCTCAGTGGGAATGAGAATCCTGTTTTATCTGGACGACTTGCTCCTGCTGGCCCCATCCAGACAGGAAGCAGCATCACAGACGGAGAGACTGTCAGCACACCTAAGGATGCTGGGTTTTTCCATAAACTGGGAAAAGAGTTCTCTCATTCCGGCCCAACTCATTACATATTTGGGTGTGGATCTGAACTCAGTCACCATGACAGCTCATCTGTTCCAATCCAGAAAAGAGACTCCGCTGTCGTTGTTAGCGCATGTCAGACCCCGCAGGTCAGTGACAGCTCTAACCATCATGCGTCTCTTGGGCATGATGACAGCAGCCCACACGGTGGTTCCGCTCGGGCTGCTACACACGAGACACTCACAGCGGTGGTTCTCCTGGCTAAAGATCGATCCAATATGCCACAAGCGCTGGATCGTATCAATCCCCTCCTCAGTGGAGGCGGATCTGAGCCACTGGAGGAAGCCACACACTCTTATCAGTAGGAGTCCCTCTGAGCAGAGCGACACATCACATGGCGGTCTTCACAGACGCATCACTGTCAGGGTGGGGGGGGG
>NW_013952931.1:328304-330225 GCF_001266775.1 Austrofundulus limnaeus | reverse complement strand
TAATGGACAGAGGTTTAGCCTTCAGCACCATTAAGACGTATGCTGCGGCGATTTCCTCCTGTCACGAGGGTTTTGGTGACAGGACGGTTTTTAATCATCCGTTGGTAAAACGGTTCTTAAAGGGAGTGCGCAGGCGCAGACCTGTCACGCGCACATTCGTACCACAGTGGGATTTAACACTGGTGCTACGCGCTTTGGCTAAAGCTCCTTTTGAGCCTTTGGATCTGGTCTCACTAAAGCTTTTGTCTCAAAAAACAGTGCTGCTGTTTACGCTAACATCAGCAAAGAGAGTCAGCGAGCTGTCTGCTCTGTCAGTGTCTCCCTCCTGTCTCAGGATACGGGAGGATGGCGGCTCTGCAACTTTGCGTCCTAACCCGGCTTTTATGCCTAAGAGCATCACAAGCTCTTACAGCTCCAGAGTTATCACTCTGAGCGGCTTTTGTCCTCCTCCTCATAATTCAGAGGAGGAAGCAGTTTCTCACCTGCTATGTCCCGTGCGCGCACTCTCGTGTTATGTGTCACGCACGGCACAGATCAGGCGCTCTTAGTGTTTRTTTGTTCACTACAGAGAGCAGTCTGCAGGACAACCTTTGTCTTCTCAGAGGTTGTCACATTGGATTTGTGAGGCTATTTCGCAAGCTTACATCTCATCAGGTCTGCAGCCTCCAGCTGTACTGTCAGCTCATTCCACAAGGGGGATCTCTTCCTCCACTGCCTTGTACAGTGGAGTATCAATTCAGGATATTTGCTCTGCAGCCTCCTGGTCATACCCTTGCCCCTTCATCCGTTTTTATCTACAGGATGTTTCGGGCCCCTCTCTGACTCACTCTGCTCTTAGGAACGTGTCAGAGTAATATATTTTGTCTTAAATTATTGGACAAATAATGACTTTTGTGCTTGAAGTGATACTGCACATACAGTGTGCTGTCTCTTCTTCACATCATCTGGATCATAAGATGGACACAGGGGCTCATGCAAATCTGTTCACTATGTGAATCAGCTTTTGCTGCTGCCTTTTTTGCTTATGCAACATCACAAGGGGTGTTTTTGGGCGGAAGCTTCACGAGTATGTCAAGCCGGTGAGGCGTAGACTACATCAGGCTCCGCATCTAATACCCATCAGCAATAGCCTTAGAGGGCGGAGCTTACACGAAATAGAACGTTGGTTACGTATTGTAACCACAGATTCTATGAGTGTAGGCGCAGCCCTCTAAGGATTGGGGCCTCACTGGCTTCCGTAGCTAAAGAAAAGGTAAGCTATTGGGAGCTGAACTCAGGTCCGTCCTCCCCTTTTATACGGACCGAGGTGGGGCCCACAGTACGTGGGCGTAGACTATTGGTTCTTCAGAATGTGTGAGCGCGCGCGGGGGTACCCATCAGCGATAGCCTTAGAGGGCTGCGCTTACACTCATAGAATCTGGGGTTACAATACGTAACCAACGTTTTTCTCTTAATGCATTCATTTACAGGTCATGGGTTTAACTGTTTTTAACTCATTTTTCCCAAGTTCCATCAGAMTTTTAAACAGCTGAATGTGACAATTTTCTGAACATTAATACTGCACATGTGCACGGTTCAGCCTGTTACCTGTTGCACATTTGCATTTTTGCACACTTTTACACTCTAAACACTGAGTGTTGTTCCCTTTCTTGATGTTATTATCTCTAGTTTGGTCTCTTTTTGTTTCAAGTGTGGTCATTTATCCTTTATCCCTTATTACTTTCTTAGTATCCTTTAAGTGCTCATTTTATTGTCTGGTTGTCTCTTGGCATTCACTTTGGATGGCAAAGTAAGAATTTCATTGCTCAAGGAAACATGTTTCATCAGTGTACATGACAATAAACAGTTTGAGTCTAAGAATTTGAATCTTTGAATCTTTCTTTTTAAAAGGACCCTTCACATTTGATAAGACAATAAAAGC
>NW_013952931.1:323945-327256 GCF_001266775.1 Austrofundulus limnaeus | reverse complement strand
TGATTTCTGTGCTTCATTCATTCATTACTCTTTTTAGGCACAATAAAAGAATAGAAGTGATACTTTCTTTCTTTGTGACAGTCATCATTATGATTAACAAATGCTTTAAACATCCTTAGTTAAACAATCAATGAATCATGAACAGAACAGATTGTTTCTGTTAATATCTGATTAGAGAGAACTGAAGTCCTCGTGTAGGTTGAAATGACCCGTCATGGCCTAAAATAAGAGTCCAGCGTTCCTGCCAGTTCTCAGGCCTGTGCGAGACCTGCTTTGAGGCTGGAACTCCTGTTTCTTCACTCGAGGTGACCCCTACAATAATGACTGTGGGGGAGTCTCAGAGCCGACCCTCAAGGCACGAGGCAGACATAAGGGAAGGCCAGAGCCAACGACCCCATGAGGAACCCCAAGCACCGGGCCCCCGGGTACACCTACGCGAGGAGAGCCGCACACCCACCCCCAGGTCAAACCATAGGGGAGACCCAGGAGAACCCCACCAGCGACCACACGCAGCAGCCCCACAATGGCCCGTAACGACGAGCATGCAGCCCGCCCCCCAAAGCCGAGAGCCGACAGGGCCAGAGGACCCAAGCCCCGACAGGCAGCCACCAGGCCGAGCCAGCACACACCCGAGCACCCAGCCCCAGACCCCAAGAGCCATCCGCGCGCCGGCGGGCAAGGCACCCCCACCAGAGGGCGGTATGGGATGGGGCGACAAATGAACCAGGGGAGGGGAAGTCCACGTCCCAGCCTGACACATACCCATGCATACACAAACACAATCATACAATCCCACCCTCATCCTCGCACCCACTCATTCAAAGACATACAATATAGACACCACACTCCATTCACACTCCCGATACACACTCTATACCCCCCAGGTCCAGGGTATGCCCCTGCGCCCCGCAGAGGGCGGCCCACTCCTGAACCCAGGAGGTAAACCCATTTGTCCTGGGGTGGAGAGGAGCAGACGGCCAAGTCCCGGCCTGGACCGCGCCGACCCGACCGGCCACCCCCGCCCCAGCAAGGTCATGCCCCGACTATCCCCCAACCACCGCCAATGGCCAGGAGTACACCCCCAGCTGACACCCGCCGGAACCCGGTGACCACCCCGGCCAGCGGGCCGACCACACCAACCAGGAGCCACATCCCCGGAGTCCATGCAGCTCCAGAGAAGCCAGAGTGCAAGCCCGACCCCCTGCACCCCCCCCCAGCTCCCAGTCCACCATCAGTTCAGGCCCCCACCCGGCGGCGTGCCCCCACCAGGGCCCCACCTCCAGACGTCAGTCGGGAAATGGGGGAGTGAGAAATAAATAAAAGAAGACCCTGAGACACACCCACACCCACCCTCAAATGTGCTATTGATGCGTGCTGTTCTATAGTGTAGTTAAAAGGAGAGGAAGAAGGGGCAGAGGCTGGCAGGATGCCAGTTTGGAGAAAATTTTTTAGGATTGTGTTGCTGTTGGGCAAGCTGTAATTAGTCTGTCATATCAGCTAGTATGGGGGATGTTACACGCTGTCCAGAGATGTACAGAAAATAAATGCAATTTGTATGAGAATATCCAGGAAGAAGTCAACAGCCAAAACAGCTGATCAATCATGTGAAGTGAATGTTCGCTATATCAGAACTTATTCAGCAAATGTGTTTCCAGCTGTTTTTGCAAGATTGATGAAATGTTTTCGATTTTTGTTATGTGATACTTCAAAATGCTCATAAAAGTGGATGGAAATACTGTAGCTCTCTGTAGAAGATGTCTACCAATTAAAGAGAGATTTTCCTATCTGCTGTTGTCTATTACCCTGTGAACTCTACAGTATAGAGTAAATAAATACATTAAAAACAGCCATACTGCATCTGAGCTGGACCTGTCTTGCTTTTGAACAGGAACCCGAGACGACTTTTGTTCTGAATCTTGTGCTTTTTATAGACTGACCTGAATTGAATGGACAATATAATTGAAATGATAAGTTTCAGGTTTCCTCTACACGTGCAGCTGGAAGTGATGGTCCAATTGTTTCATCAAATCAAAAGGCTATTCCTAAAGGTTAGATAATTTCAAGAGTCCTTTATTAAATTCTCCATTGCATGTCATCCATCAATTAGTAAACAATTACCCTGAAGGCGTTGCTGTGGGAGTGCTTATAGCAGTGTTTATTTCATTTCTTTAATCCTCTGTCTCATGTTTAATTTTTTTTCTATGTGATGGAAACTCTTTTTTTCTATATTTTGAGTGGGTTTTTTTGGCAAAATTTCCCCCTTTTTTACAAAACCCTTTCAAGCTGCGCCTGATTCGTCTTGGTGTAATTATATGAGGACTGTGTTAGGCAGTATGGGCGAGGACTGAATCAATCTGTTTAACCTGCTTTACAATCAGTGCCTCATACTTAAAGTGACCTTTGGTTGTGGGGGAGGGTTTCGTGTTATTTCGGCTCGTTGTGCACATCGTTCTTTTTTATTTATTTTAAAAAAATGTGCACATCGTTCTAAATGTGGAGAACAGCAGGGCAGTATCATCGAGCAGGTTAGCTTCTATCGTTATTCATACAAGAGCCCAAAAGGTTCACTGCGGACATCACATACATTTATAAAAAAAACTAAAACTGCTGTTTTTGTATGAAAAACAACTTGTATGAACAACTCTTCTTGTGCCTTTTCTTGTTGTGTGCTGTGATATTTTTAGTACAACCTTTATTGTCTAACTGCTGTAAGTGCAGCACGCCTGAAGTGCCAGTATAAACTCTGCTCTCTTGACATCCCACTTTGGTCACGCCATGAGTCACATGCCAGTATAATCAGGCCTTTAAGCCTCTGAGCCGCCGAGGGAGGCAGTCAGAGCTGAATCTGATGATATGTGTACGGCTAAGTCAGCGTCGCACACTTGAAGGTGTGAAGACATGATGACAGATGTGACCATCTGGTTGTGGAGTTTAGAATGAGCGATGTCTGACACGTATTCTCTGCTTAATTCTCCATGTCAAGGCTGCTGATTATGCCAGTCCTCCGATGGTTCGACCCACCAGCTTCATTTCTGTGATCTCACATCGTCTCACATAGCCAGCTTGCTGGTGCATTTGTAAACAGATGCAGCTTATAGAAGGGTTTGTCGTTATGAACTACTGGAAAAAAATGGCCTTTTATTAATTGTGTGGAACAGTTATCTCAAAGTTATTAATTGAAATTTGGAGACATTTATTGTTTCAGACCTTACCAGGCATGAAAGGTCACTTTAGGTGTACTTCTGGTTTCAGTCCCAAGCCGGAAATGGTAAGGGTTGTATCAGAAAAGGGCATCTGTGCTGTATATATAT
>NW_013952931.1:311861-319852 GCF_001266775.1 Austrofundulus limnaeus | reverse complement strand
ATATATATGTGTGTGTGTGTGTGTGTGTGTGTGTGTGTGTGTGTGTGTGTGTGTGTGTGTGTGTGTGTGTGTGTGCTAAAATACTGTATGTAAATCTATGACCCTAACCCAAACAATTGTCCTGGTTTACAGTGACTGCCTCCTGTGCTGTTAACTAAGATATCCTTAAACTTGCAGCCAGTTAAACACAAATTGACCATCAAAGTGAATGTCACAGTCTAGGTTTTCTGATGGAAGTGGAATTGAGTGTATTTTAATATTTTCAGTGAATCAAATTTATATTTTTATAGCACCTATTAAACCTTCCAAAAACAATCTTATTTACTGTGAAAAGCAGAGCTGAATCTATTTTATTATGGGTCTGAAGCACAACTTAGACAAAACCTAAATGGGCCTAAAGATTATTGGTTTTCACTGTGAATATGCATGTTTAACACTTCAGCAATGGTTTACAGAAAATTTTAAAAATCTATGAAAAAATAGATTACAGAAAAAATTGTGTACTGGGGAGAGACTCTAGTGTTATTTCAATTATAACAAAATATTTGCATTATTAAAATTGCAACAACATTACTTGTACTTGTTTTTGTTATATGTCCCTTTGAAAGCTAAACTATATTTTCATGTATTCCATATTCTTTAAACATAAACTTTCACAGCTGTGCAGCCTGAAATAATAATATATGATAAATTAATTATACAATATACATACCAGTCATGCCACTTGAAAAGCACATGGTATTTGTCTATTCATTAATCTTTATTCATTAAACCTGCTTAAGCTGCTGGCTTTGCAGGAGAGCTGGTTTCTTTTCCAGAAGCCAACACTTCAAAAACTGCCCATCTAACCAAGTTTATAATCTTACACCCAGCCAAAAAGTCTTTTTAATCTTGTTTTAAGACTTACACACGAAACATACTCGCTCCGACGCTGACTGGTCGACGCGCGGTCATGTGGTTGGTCAGCAGTCATTTTCGCACAGACCTTTCCTAGTTCCTGCACACTGCGCCGACGAGCTCAGGGGAAGCCCACCCTCCCGCTGAAACATACGTCACTGCATGGAAGTTCTCCCCTCAACAGCAATGCAGAAAAAAAGTCACTCACCCAACGGATTTTTATCCACATCTGTCCTGGTTAAAAAGCTCCACAGTTTCAGATTCCTCCGTGCCTGTTTATCTGTTATGTCTGTTTATCTCCATTTATGAGTTTTTCACGGTTTGATTGTCTTTTTGAAAGTCTGCTTCCTGGTCGGCTCGGGGAGCGAGTTGGTTATTTTTTATTTATTTATTATTTTTTTTACCGAGTGATTGAAGTAAATGCAGCGCATTGTGCTGTCAGCACAAACACGCATGAGTTTTTCTCGGTTTGTCTACCTTTAAAACTGCTCAAAACAGTCTGCTCTAGTCAGAAGCGAGTTTTTGACTTTTTCTTCTGCTGTGTCCATCCGAGCGCTTTCAGTCCAGACCAATCACACATTACCGTCGACACGGGAGGGGGTCAAAAAGTTCTGCTGGGGGCTTGTGCCAAAAGGGGCTGTCGACACGACGTTGCGAAGCCCGGTGACGTAATTTTCGTCATTAAACTGCGACAACCCGTGCCGACGTCGGCAGTTCGCAGGGAGTATGTTTCTAGCTTTATTCACTAAACAAGAACAAAATGTGTAAGATTATTAATCTTGTTTCCAGAGCGAGTATGATTATTTATCTTGTTAGCATGAAAATTAGATTCAAATCAAGTATTTCAAGAATCTTACCAAGTAAAATGGTCTTACTCCATTGGCAGATTTTTTTCACTAAATTTGAGTCAAATTTTTAGGCTAACAAGATAAATGATTTTACGCGTTCTGATAACAAAAATATTAATCTTACACATTAAGTTCACATTTAGTAAATCAGTCTCAAAACAAGATCAAAAAGATTTTTTGGCTGGATATAGGATTTTAAAACTTGGTTATTTGGACAATTTTTGCAGTGTAGGTGGGATAAGCCATGGATGGGTCTACAGTCAGTCCAAAACCCCATCAGAGACATATTAGACAAACAGCCATTCATGCAAACTCACACCTTAATTTGATTTACAATATCTCACTGACATGAAATGCATGTTTTATTTGGACTAAAGCAAAAATAAATAAATAAGTTAAATAAATAAATAAATAAATAAATAAATAAATAAATAAAATAAAAAAGTAGTCACCCATGTCACAAAAGTATCCACCCATGCACCTGCAACTTTCATGTTGCCTCACAGTAAGGCTAACCATTTATACCACAACAGTTAATATGTACAGTGTTTTTTTTTTACAATAAAAAAACTTGAAGAACCTTTGAGTGAAAGCAGGAATAAATGAATTGTTTGCAAATTGTGTTTCAACTTTCAAAAATTAACCAAACAAGTATTTTATGGTAAGTTCAAAGATTACCTTTATGTCATTTATAACATAAAAAGGGCAACCACAATAATGAAAATGTTGAAAAAAAAGTGTTTCGCTACCAATTGAATTTTTTTACTTTGTTTAAATAAATGTATTAAAAGAGAGAAATTTACTGTATAAAGCATAAAACAGAAGCTAATAATATGAATTGTTCAAGATTGTGGTAGATGTGGAACTACTTTAGGTTTCTGAGCTTCGCTATTGATTTGAACTAATAACTATAATTATCAGATAAATGTGTTTGAGTTAAAAGCTCAGTAATTTCTTCCGAGGTGGTGATAACATGCAGCAGAAATGTAAAATAATGGAGGAAAACATACTGAAATACTTCCATATGGTACTTTTTCCCCCACTCTGAGCAGCTGCATCTGCAGAAAAACAAGAATCCTGGTGAAGATAAATTTAACGTCTCAAGAAGATTCTGAAAGGGAGCTGCTTAGCTTGAGCAAACCTCATCCAATCTGTGCATGACTAATTAAAAAAAGCAAAAGAGAATGAGGCTTGTTTTAGACATGTTTGTCATTTTAAACCCATTTCTATTTCCCCTGTCTCTCTCCAGCTTTTAGCTATTTGCCAAAGGGCTGGAGGCGCGCCAACCCCATTACTCCTACAAGACTGTAAGTCGCAGCCTCATTGACAGGGATGTGACAACGGGCGCTTCGACAAAGAGGGAATCATTCATCATTAACAACGCAGCCATGGAGGAGACAAACAAGTCTGAGCCTTGCTGGCACCCCGCTGCACCTGTTTCACATGAGCTCTTTGGCTTCCTCACCTCTGCTTTGGTTTTGTGTTTGAGAATGTTAATTAGCAAACGTCCTTGACTAAACCTTGCTCAGAGCCTCCCCAGTGATCAGACAAAAAGGGAGGCATGCAGGGAGGGAAAGAACAAAAACGCAACAAAGAGGAGGGCACTGGTAAGACTTTTACAAAGAACACTTAGATATTGCTCGATGTTTTATATAATACCTTCTTTCAAGAGCTTTCTCAAGAGATACTCCAAAAGCCCTCAGTAATCCTTCCATTCCC
Source organism: Austrofundulus limnaeus (assembly GCF_001266775.1). NCBI lineage: Eukaryota > Metazoa > Chordata > Actinopteri > Cyprinodontiformes > Rivulidae > Austrofundulus > Austrofundulus limnaeus. The sequence goes on along the minus strand of NW_013952931.1, from coordinate 316,388 downwards.
ATGTCTCCGTCTGAATCAGCATCAGTCCTAGTTGTAGGATGAGATAATCTCCCCGTCTGTCTCCCTATTCCATTGCATTCTATCAGTGTCTTCACATCAAATACTCTTTGCCCACTGCAAAGCGAGGATCTAGACAAAACTTTTGCATTTGTTTGATTCCCTTTATTGACATTTGCTCTGTTAGCCGCCGTCGCCGCAGGCCGTTGATGTTATTAGCTCAGTATTAGATGTCAATCAGCTGACAAGCAGGGAGCCAAGAACAGTTTCATTCTTGGAGAGTTATTTATTTATTTTTTAAATGATTGAGTTCCAAAGAAGCTGGGATTGGCCAGTCATTAACGCAGCGGTGATATTGTTGCTCCGACTAACCTAATTTCGCAACACACCGCTAATCACCTCTCTCTGCATGACAGCGACGCCAATTTCAGCAACACAAAGTCATCCATCAGGTGCTGTCAGCCTAATGCCTGTCGAGTTTAAGTCACACCGGGCTGTCTAATACGCTGAGAATAGTCTTTTCAGTCAGTTGATCAATGACTTTGGTCCAGGCTAGTTCTGTCAACGTTGCTCTGATTGGCGTAAATGTTGGGAATTTTTCAGGACTGCTTAAAAATGACAAGATTTATAGGTTGGTGGGACCTGGGATTTTAGGGTGAAGGGAGAAGAAGAGTGCAGAAAGGACAATTGGAGGGAGGGTCGAGATTTGAGCAGCAGGGAGCAGATGGATGAGGGATTGCAGATAGACAATATATGAAAGAAGAGAAGGAGACTGGGGCAGAAATCTTATTATTTTCAGTTCTTTTATGTCGTCATCACCAGGGCCATGGCCTACCCTGATAAAGGGTCCAATCTAAAGACCTCACTAAAACATTCTATCAATAGCAGAGTTCTGGCTCACAATTTTCACTTCTAATTTCTGCTATCTATATTTTTTTAACACTATGACAGGTTTGCTTTGTCCATTTGACAATGTGCACAGCCTATAGGTGAGCATGGGACAGCTATTTTGATGATGAATTCCCCACTTTTAACAGGAATCATGATAAACTACAAAAGAATATTTGGCATCCAACATGAGGGGTAAAGAGATCACCTGGGGTCTCATGTATCAACGGTGCATACGCACAAAAACCTTGCGTACGTCATTGTCCACGCAAAACTCTGGATGTATCAAAACTCAACTGAACGTGGAAAAGTGCGCAGCCCCACGCCAACCTCAGGGCTGGCGTACGCACGTTTCTGTGGTTTTGGTTCCATTGGCGACACTTTGAAGTGATTCTGAGAAACTGTTCATGATGTGAAAATGATTATTGTTCACACCACGATTAACAATTATTACATCCACATGGACTCAGTTAAATAAAGGACGCGCAAAGTTGTGCCAAAAATACATTTAACAGGAACGGATTCAGCCTTACTGGAGGATATAATAAATAGTGTAACACGCAGAACATTTATTTAAAAAAAGGATAGAAATTTCTGATGACGAGTGGCTCATCAGCCGTTTTGAGGAAAAGTTATTTTTACTTTGGCACTGCGGCGCTCTGGGAGCGCGACGCAGCAAGCCGTGTGCGCCACGCATGCATGTGCAGCAGCAGCGGCGATTGAAATGAGGTTCCACAAGAGCTTTCCAGAGGGAGCTGGCAGACCCATCGGGACCCGTGTCAGTCCAGTCCACCCAAAGCCGAATCATGACCAATGGAATTGTATCATCCATATGATTCTAAAGGCTGAAATGGTCACGCTCTGGAGTGCGCGCACCCTCGCCGGCAGTGGAGGTGTTTCACACTTGGCGTTTACGTTGTTGTAGATTTCTCCAAAATGACACGTGGAAGTACATTTTACAACTTGTGAAAATGCTGTAAGTAGGAGAGCAAAAGCTTGATGTGAAAATGCTGTAAGTAGGAGAGCAAAAGCTTGACAGACAAACAGACTGAACACAAAGGCTGCGGCGCGCGAAAAGTTTGTGGGGACTCTCCAACATCATGTCACGTCATGTGAACTCTACTGAGACGCCGACTCGTTTCTTAATATCAGCCATGAAATAAACAAAGATCTATGTTCTACCAAACATTTAAGTTCCTCTGTGTTTACAGTAATTATGGTAATAAACTCGTGCGCAAAGTTAATATTTTCTGGCTCAGAATGGATGGATGAGCCAGTTGCGCAACACAGCAGCGTTCACACAATCACTCGTTCTTTGCATGAAAAACATATTTTATTCCTAGTTTTACTTAGAATTTTTTTCTCACATTATATTTAATTTGTCATTTTTATCACATTAGAAATAATTTCTGATCGTGCAGGGATCACTCAAACGTGTCCTTCTCACATGCAGGAAGTAATTTGCATCTGTTGAACATATGTTAATGAAGGCGTGTCAGGGGAGGTGTCTTACCTGCGCTCAGTTCCACGTTAATTGTGATGTACAAAAGCAATGTGCGTGGATTCAGGCTTATGCACAGTTTGATACATCTGGATTTTTTTGTGCGTACGCCGTTTTCTGGATTTGACTGTATGTCACGTTTCAGTAAGAACTCCAGGAAAGTCTTTGTACATGAGGCCCCTGGTGCTCAAGAACACTTCTTAACACAAATGTTTTTGATAGGGCTGGGCAAAGAATAACAATTTTAATTGAATTTGAGATATTTTTTAGATTAATTGCCACTAATCTCATTCTTATGCACAAAATTAAATTATGATTAGAAAATGTTTAGAACATAATTAAGGTATTGTTTTAAATAAAAAGGGTTTAATGCATTTTTGAAAATTTTCAACAAATAAGGCAAGCCTGTCTATTTTTCTCCCACACACTGATCAGCCTCATCTGCAGAAATCTCCTCTGTGTGTTACAGAGGCATCAACGGTGTGTTTTGAATTTAAGTGATGTTCAGGTTCAAACTACTCTGGTAAGACAGTTCAGCATTGCTGTGATTACAGATAACTTTACTTTCTATTCAACCTGTCATCTGGAAATGTTTTAAAATTAAAAAATTTCCATGAAAAAGTTTAGTAACTCTCAGTTCTTGCTGCTCATTTTCTGATGGGGTTCATGAGTGCTGCCAGGCAACAACCCATACAACATTCTCTCTCATTGGTTGAGACGTGTGATTATGGCCACCCAAATCCATTAGCAATCAATATTCCCCCCTCCCATGACCTGTAGGTTTGTTTGTGTTCATTATTGAGGCATAGTGACTTGAGGCACTATCACGTGAACTTTCATGGTCAGAGAAAGTGGCCATATTGTTCAGGGTGAGGACAATTCAACGGACAGCACTGTTCGTGAGCTGAATGTAACCATGACATGTTAAATTTAGGTCAGCACATCAATGAAACTCAATTAGCTAATTATTTGTGATTTGATAGAAGTGCTTGTCAGTACATGTTATCATATCAGGCAAAAACATGTTGCCAAGGTACACACATCTGCAATGAATGGTATTTCTAATAGGCATAAGCTAACCAATGAAAAACTATTTATATGCAATCATACACAGAAATATAGCCATGATAAATTGTTTACATTGACAGCCCCTTCTAATATGGCGTGCTCGTACCACTATGGCCAATCTTTGGAAACGTGCATGACTCCTCTAGTCATTTTACCTCTTTACTAGTAAACAACGGACCTAAAAATAAAGAAAAAACTAACAGCGGTAATGCATGTTAAAATAATTGTTGCCATTAAACAACAGCCAAATTAACACTTTAATGTGCTCAGCACTAACTTTTAAATACAGCTTAGATGCAACCCTAAATTTACCATAAAATCTAAAATTGCTCTTTGTTCTGCAAACCGTGCCTGCTTCCATGATAATGTTGCAGTGCAGCAATGCACATAGCACAACTTACATGCAAATGTGTGAAAGCGCCATCAATTTTCAACAATATAGACAGGTTTGGAAGAGGAATCTTTCCATCCTGATTATACTTTTATTTATGAACGACCTTGCCTATTTCCATAAGACAATGCTAACTGTATTCTGCATGCATTACAACACTATGGCTTCAAAGCAAAGGAGAGCAACACAAATATGTTCTACATTTAGATTGCCTGGGTTAAACAGGAAGATAAATCAAATCAGAGAAAGAACACCTTCCCAACATATAGCATTTGAAAACACTTATTTCCAATTCTAAATGGGGACATAATATTGGAAATGTTGTGGAATACTGATTATGTATCACCTGGACACTGTCCACTCGTTCCTGTTCCTGTTCCTGCAGATATGAACACTTGTTCATATCTTGTGATATCCTTCCGGATGTCAGCATCAAGCTGACCTACTTCATGTACCAGAACGAGGCACATTCTGATTGGTTGTTCACTACCACATGATGATAACTGACAGTATAACTTTGCTTGCCCGGCCTATGACAGCCGGGCCCACATCTTACAGACTTCGTGATTGCTTTCTGTTTCATGTCTGCCCATCAATAAATGACTTTATAATCATACCCGCAAGACTTGTCTTTTAAACACCCTTTTTCGCCGTGTTTCTGACTATCTTTGCCGCGACACAT
>NW_013952931.1:307368-311851 GCF_001266775.1 Austrofundulus limnaeus | reverse complement strand
ATTTTTACCTTCTTTCTCATTTTATATTTGTTGAGCGATGCATTTGTGGAACTGACTCATAATAATTATTCCTTTTTCCATTTTTTAGTATTGAGTATTTCCTTTACTCAAGAGGAGGGGATGTTATGGAATACTGATTATGTATCACCTTGACACTGTCAAATTGTTCATATCTTATGATATCGTCTGAACGTCATCATCAAGCTGACCTACTTCATGTACCAGAACGAGGCACATTCTGATTGGTTATTCACTATCACATAATGATAACTGACAGTATAACATTGCTTGCCCGGCCTATGACAGCCGGGCCCACATCTTACAGACTTCGTGATTGCTTTCTGTTTCATGTCTGCCCATCAATAAATGACTTTATAATCACACCCGCAAGACTTGTCTTTTAAACACCCTTTTCGCCGTGTTTCTGACRATCTTTGCCGCGACAGGAAACATCATCACACACTTTTCTGTTAGTCTCCAGTGTTATGGCTCATTGAACCACTATACCTTAAAATAGCAACACAAAAATGCCAAGTTTGTGTAATCGGAGTTTGAAAATGACAGCTTCACCCGCTGTCACTATGTTAAACTCCTTTGGTACTGCAAGTATTTTTTTTTACATATACAGTGAATTAATCAGGCTGTTATTTGATCCTTTATATCCCTGTGAAGATTAGGCCAGTGTCAGTACAGGATTACTTTAGTAATTCATGTAATACTGCTTCACCACAGTTAATTTCCCTGTGGGTGAGGGGCAAGCGTTTGAGTAATAAGCCAGTGCCAGCTCCCAAACCACAGTGTGTCATTCTTCCACAGTTTTCTATCTCCTTAACATATTTGGTATGCAAAGACACAACATTTTTGTATGTTAATGGCCTTCTTGAGTAATTATTATGGGCATACAGCTCCAGTGATTGAGGTGTGGGTCCTTATTTCCATTGAGCAGCCAGTTGCTGAATACAAATAGCACATTTGTATTTGTCTGAAATTAAACAGGAAAGTTGAGTTCTGGTCATCATTTATTGTCTTATGTCTAAATGTTATGTTGCTACAGGAGGAAGTAGCAATAATTAAAGCTAAAAATGTAACTTTATTTAAATTTAGACTTGTTTTGTGAAGTGTAAAAATTGTGGCCCCTTTCACACTGGAAGGTTATGACCTAAAAAAAATAGCCAGAATGTGGAGGGATTATTTGTATGTTTGCATGATGGCGAGTGATAGGTCCACAATGGTTTGAGCATGCACAAAAGGTTTGTTAATCATCATTGAATCAGAATCTTGGGACTTGTTGTTATGCATATATACAGTACATGTGTATATGTTATTTTGATGTGGACCCATATTCCCGAGGGTGGCTTTGGTTGTTGAGAATGTGAAACAGGACTGGCTCCTCTGGCCTCATGCCTACTCTACCCCTGAGATTATAACAAGAACATGAAAACAGCCCAACACAGATGAGATAGTAATGCCAGGATACAATGTGGTAATACCATGGGAGTGCATCTCAATGATGTAAAAAATAACAGGAAAAAACTTGTCAATACCAAGACTGTAGCAGCATCATGATTTCTTTCACAATAAAGGTGGGTTATTAAATTTGCTGCCATCATGTTCTGAAACAGAGATGCCTGCATCCTGCCAGAATGCCACATCCAATTTATTAGCTGTCCCGATTGGGCTCAGATAAGGTCAAAAAAAACAAAAAACACCAATCATAAATAAATATTGACTGATGCAAACGAGAGAGCAGTATGGTTAATTTGTGAAAAAAACAGAAACATTTTTAAGGATTACAATTTAAATCAGCAGAATCGAACATAACAGAAAAAGTACAACCACATCAAAAGCTTCCTTGATGAAACTTTAAAATCAACACAATATTTTTTCACTAACATTTGAACATTCAGCAATGAAGCAGTCAAGAATATCTTTATTATATTTTACATAATAGTAAAAACGAGCAAGTTATCTGATTGGGAGTCTACCTGACCTGGCCCTTGCCTTCCTAGTTCCACTCAATTCTAGTTTCCCTTCACTGCTCCATCTGGGATTTCTCTAATAGACAAGGATTTTATCGGGAGCATTTCAGTCAAAGAACAAAAGGAGGAGTTGTGGATGACAATGTCGATTTTCTGCGCAGTGTCTGTTTGTAGCTTTTTTAATAATGGCAGCAGAGGAAATGAATGAAGGCAGTCCGTGTTGACAAGGATTCAAAATGAAATTATTATTTTTTCTCACAAAGCATGCAACACTCATTTACAGCCGTCTCATTCAGCTTGGTACTTCTCTCCTCTCAGGAGGCATTTAGGTGCGGGTCTACTCGGTTCTAGGTGATTTTCCACGGTAACTTGTGTCCCCGCTCTGTGGGGGTAAAAGTAGGACTCTGAAGCTGCGGTTTAACGTTGTTCATTCTGTGCTACAGCTATTGACATAAAAAGTCTGATATTTAATCTGTAAATACTGCTACAGCAAACCTTTGCTTATAAATGCAGTAAAACTAAACCAAAATGATTTTCTTATAAATGAACTTACAGTTACTGCACATTTTATGCCTAGGGGTGTGAGTAAATATGTTATTTTTTCCTTACGGATCTAACTAAATGAAAAAACAGCATCGATGATAGTATCTTTATTGCACAAAATAAAAGTCAGACAACATATAACTACATTAAAAAACTGCTTTAAAGTCTGAACTTTACGGGAGCAGCTCTCCTGTAGCCACCAGCCCCTTTGACCTGGATAGCGAGGCAGCTGGTACCGATCGATGTCAGAGAAGGTGGAGCAGCGGTCTAGGAGCTCAGCTGGTCACTTGTCGAAGGTGACTCTGAACAAAAAAACAATAAGCCTTGAATACGGTCAACATTAATTACTAATTACAATAATTGTAGAGCTGGGGTTGTTGTTTTTTATCCTGGATCGCTAATTAGCAAAAGCTGCTAGCTTCTAACTAGTTAACATTGGAAACGAACATGCACAAAGGACACATGGCATTGGTACAAACTTTAAAAAGAAAAAGTACAGTTTCACAAATGAGACGTGTCCCACAAATTACGTTCAATATCTCATTAAATGCATGAAGCCCTCACCATTTGCAGATGTCTCTGAACTTTGTGAAGAGTCCAGTCTACTGTAGGGTTGTTCACAGAGCAAGCAACTTCCGGCTAGCCTCTTAGCCTAGCCTTCTTTACAGTGGAGCTGTCACACTGCGTACGTCGCGGCCAACTGTTAGCGATTGGGTAAATCAGATCCAATCATTTTAAACTTCAACAGAGTCCACGCCTCCAGGAAGCAATCACTTCTCAATAGCCAAGAGAGATAATTTTATACAACTCTCCTTGTTTAGCAGCTAATAATAATCATAATTAATGTTAATTATAAAACTTACATTTGGCAGAACTAAATTAAGCCTATTGGCCCAGCCTTCCACAACAGTCCCAGTTCCTCATGTAGCCCTTGGGAAAAATAGCTGCTCACCTCTGTTCTAATAAGTCTTGTAGGTCATTGAGGGCATAACAGCTTTGCCGTCCACTGTGAAGGGGTTCTTACTAGGAGGGTAACCTTTATAGAGATCAATGTTTGTGATGAGAAAGCCAAAGGAGAAGCAGAAAAAAAGCATAACAATCACTCCATGGGAAAATTAGGGCTGACCTTTTGGTGTGGGAAGCTGCTGATAGAAGAACAGCTAAATAAGTCACTCCCAAATTCACTCACAGTTTGCCCCGTAAGCAATATTACAGCTTATTTCAGGCATTACGCGAGGTTCAATAAGGTCTTCCCAGAGATTTTTCTTCAAAGATTGGAACATCCTGCAGTAAGTGAGAAAGATGGCATCCATGGGTGCAAGGAATATCTATAAATGTTAAATTTGTTAAAATACAATAGCTGATGTTAGAGAGACTTTAAGAAACAACCACAATTTAGACATTGGCCGCCCAAGCATTTTGTCCCGAGTGCCTCAATGAGCCACTTTTCAGATAATGATTTGAAAAGCAGCAAGCTCTCTTTTTAGCCTTCGAATATTTTAATTGGTTGAAGCGCAATTCTGTTTCGAGAGGGCACAGCTTAAGGTCCACTGTGTGTAAAAATAAAATCTTAATTTGGAGAAAATGCTCATTTTGTCTTCTTAATACACATACACAATTGTATGCACATATGCTCAACAAATTGACACACATGGGCAGACAAACACTGAAACACAAACTCCTGTACGAACATAGACCCAGAAAAAGCTTACAGAGAATTTCTGCCCCTAGCACCCATAATTCTCTGCTGATTACACTGACTGTGGTTTAATGGAAGCCCCAATAACCCAGGCTGGAAAACACACACACACACACACACACACACACACACACACACACAGAGTGAGAAGCTGGGGAGAAGGGCTGTCAGACAGAGACAGAAAGAGGACGGAGAGATTAAATTCTGCCAGGAGTTTTTTGTCTGTGAGATTGGTTCTTAACGTCCCCAGCACCCTTCACAC
>NW_013952931.1:296527-301203 GCF_001266775.1 Austrofundulus limnaeus | reverse complement strand
CACACACACACACACACACACACACACACACACACACACACACACACACACACAGAGTGAGAAGCTGGGGAGAAGGGCTGTCAGACAGAGACAGAAAGAGGACGGAGAGATTAAATTCTGCCAGGAGTTTTTTGTCTGTGAGATTGGTTCTTAACGTCCCCAGCACCCTTCACACTCCCTATTAGTGCAGTGAAGAAGTGAGAGGACAAAGGGAGGGCTGGTAAAAATAGGAAACTTCGGCGCAGACAATACTCTGAGGATACTTAACAATGTTATTAATCCATTAATCCTTGTTTGACATTTGCCAATGTATCACCCCTGATTGTTCTTTCTTTTGGGGCTGCAGGTAGATGTTGTGCATGTGTGCCCATCAATTTTTTTTGGGGGGGGGGGGGTTGGGGGGTTGTTTTTCTCCTCTCTAGTTTTTCTATTGAATATAGGGCTCAGCTCTGGGTCGAAGTTTCAAGATTACTTCAATAAGCAGGTTCTGAAACACAAGAGTGTTGCTCATTTAGTTATTAGAATAGTCCTTTTGCTGTACACTGCATTAGGCAGTGTTATCACAACACAAGATGAATGACAGGTGTAGGAGGGAGCTTAAGGTGAATTAAGCTTTTCCCACATCTCTCATACACAAGGTTATGAGGAAACTTTTACCAAGGTATTTCTCATTACTTGTTAATATCTTGACTGTGCGAAGTGAAAAGTGGCACAATAACTGAACGCTCAGACGAGTTCAAGTTGATTCATAAAAGACAATGCAATCATTTATTTACACAAATTGAACAGATCATAAGTTACACTTGATTGTGGTTATTCCTATAACAAGCGTCAGAGTTAAATGAGATAAAACCCACGTCCGAATTTCAATTCACATCAACTCACATTATTTATATAGAACAGTAAAATGTCAGTTCTAATGTTAACAACCAAACAATTTTACTGGCACTTTTAGCTTAAGTTTTGGCAAATTAAGAACAAGGAAAGGAGGAAAGTAAGATTAGTATGTTACTACGACTTTTACTTTTATCAAAGTGTGGGTCAACCGGAACTGCATGTCTTTTCTAAGCTCAGGTTCCACATGACACGTCACTCTGAACACATCAGCTTTTACCTGGTGATGACTTCTTAAGGCACCCTTGGGGTAGGAGCTGGCTCGCCTCAGATCAGTCAGGGAACTGATGTTAGCTCGCTTACCGGTCATTGGCGAACAGGTGTTTTCCAGGTAACTTCCATCTGTTTCAGTCCAAGCCAGAAAAATTCAAGCGGTGTCCGGTTCCTCCTTCCAAAGTAAAATCTCCCCTCATGAGTTAAAAACACTCAGAGGCTTGAAGCCTCGATTTGGAACCACCGGCAGGCATGCCGGGTCCCTGGCTGTGAAGTCTTCCCTAATTAGCTCATGGGATCAGACTTAAAGCCAAACTGAGGTTTCTCCGGAGAGAATCCCAGATGTCTTCCTAGGTTGGAATCAGGAAGAAGAGTGTGTCGCTCAAAGCTGTCCGGCTTGGTAAAATAAATGGATGAACTTTGGTTGCACCCTCAGGATTAGAGATGAGTCAGAGAAAGAAAGATAAAGATTTGCCAGCCGGCGCCAGTCCAAGGTTAAAATTCTGTGGTTGTTCAACAACATGATATGATAACCTCTTTTCAGACTTCTTCTGATAGACTAAGAGAAATCACTGCAAAACATTTATGATGATTAATTAACATTTCTGTTTTATAATCAGTCCTGAACCTTCTGTTAGTCCAGATAAATGAAAGATTTTCTCAGGAAAAATCCACAATTATATTACTGTGTTCACAGTAAAATAAAAAGTGATTTACATAAAAACACAATGAAAACATTGTAATCAGATTCTCTGTAATTTTTTATACCATTATTAATCTTTAAGGCACYATAAAAGAAAAGAAGTGGTTCCACTTTTCCTGTGACAGTCATTATCATGATTTAACAAATGCATAAACATTCTTAGTTAAACAACAATTGAATCACTAACAGAAGAGATTGTTCTGTCCGTTATCTGGTTAAGAGAACTGAGGGGTTCTCTTCCACGGTTGGAATGACCTGTCATGGCCTAAATAGAGTTCAGTTTGTGACAGAGTTCCTGTCCTCTCGTCAGGCCTGTCCGAGGCCTGTTTCGAGGCAGTAAATCTTGTTTCTTCACTCGAGGTAACCCCTACACAGGTAAATAGCAACAGCATCAAAAGCAATGGGTCCTTTTTCAATGTTTGCATCAATGAGGAGTCAAATTAATACGAGTGACATTTTGCACTCTTTTGAATGACCAGGGATTGATTTATCCATTTCTTTACTCACCCAAATCAATCTGAACTATACTGGGGTATACCCAGTGTTTTAATTAGGGTGCCAATGCAAAAGTGTCAAACAACCCCTCATACTAGTCAGTTGTTAATTATCTGGTTCTGTCGGAATTTTAGATTTGTTAACACATGATTAGCTGCTGTTCAAGATTTCTGAGAAAGGGGCGCTACTGATGATGCTCTGATGAAGTACTTGAGGTTATAGCGGATAAGTGGTGAATGGACAGCACTTACATAGCACCTTTCTATCCAACCAGGTTACTCATAGGGCTTTACACTACAATCTGTGCCTCATTTACCCTTTCAAACAGCACTCTGCTAAAGCTGTCTACAAAGCTAATGTAGATAAATCCTTCTGGGGAGCCTAATCAGTGCTTTAAATAACATTCAAACACTGATGGAACACACATCAGAGGCAGTGGAGGTTCAGTGTTTTGTCCAAGGACACTTCGACATGTGACTGAATAGCAGTGGAATCGTACTGCCAACTCTCTCATTGGAGGACAAATCCCCTAACCACTCAGCTACCACCACCCCAATACCATCTGCAGTGGGATCAGCCACTGCAAACACCTTGCCCAGTGGAAAAAACAAACAAACATTGCTTTCATCAGAGCTGGGGAGAGGTCTACAGCATTCATCTGGAACACCTCCCCTGTCAGTTTAGCAGTGACTCATGACTGGGAGCTGAAAGTTGTTCTAGGGAGGCAGCTGCAGTTCCCGGAAGTGGTTGCCAAAACAACATTAAGGCCATACATTGTACTCACCTCAACCAAGAAACCAAGAAGCAAGTTGATTTTTTTGGAGCTTACTGCACTGTGGGAGGACCAAATAGAGGAGGTTAAAGAGAGAAAAATGGCCGAGTACTACAAGCTAGTGGAGGAGAGCTAAAGAAATGGATGTTGGACAAGATGTGAACCCACAGAGGTGGGATGTAGAGAGTTTGTGGGCCAGCCCCTCTACAGAGCCTATGGATGCTTGGTATTACAGGGGCCAACCAGTGCAGGGCCAACAAGTTAGGTACCGATGCAGCAGAAGTGGCGTCAGTGTGGTTGTGGCTCAGGAGAGGAGAGGTATAGAGAATGAGAATGGAACTGGAACAGACAGGGACCGCGCAATGCATTCTGGGAGTTTAGGAAATGGAAGTTAGCAGTAGAGTTAGCAGAAGTTAGCAGCAGAGCCGGTTTAGCAGTACGATTTGTTTGATCATTATTTTGGTTTTGTGATTCACAGTAAAATACACTCAAAAGGTGATTGCAAGCTGCATTATCAACAGCCACAGTCATTCTCACAATCGGAGGAGGAATACGGATTGCATTTTTACAGTTTTCCGGCATGAAAACAACACAGAGGAACCCAGGTTGCTGAGCTAACAGACGTCGTATGGTGGGTGGCAGCTGCGACGAACCATCTCCACCTTCAGGTCAGGAGTATTTCCAGAAACATGTTTGTGTGATCACGGCATTTCCGCACAAGTTTTAATGAAATATTAAACTTATTAACTGCCTAGCTTGGGATTGTTCAAATGTAAAATATAGTTAGTTAATGAGCTAACTAGGTAGCTTTCTAAACCGATGAGAACTCTAAAAGCCATGTATGCACAATTAGCTTTATACCTTTGCACAAGCTGCACTACAAGCTACATAAAGTTATTTTATCCTTTACAGGCAAGCCAGCCTACGAGTTCTTGGGTTGTCATCCTTGACTGGGTACCTTCCTTAGATCTTGCGCACACAGACGTTCAAGCTGGAGGAAAATGCCATCCTGAAGAAAGAGCTGTTCTGAAAAATAAAATGAATGAGCAATTCTTACAAGATGATGTAATGGTCAAGAATTTCACTGGGCTTCCATGTTTGGCTGTTTTGGTGGGAGGGGATGCCTCAGCTACTTCTCTGTCTAGCACAGACTTGAAACTGAACTTAACATTAAAATTGTTCCACATAGAAGTGTTGTATGACTGAAGAATATTTCAGTTTTGAGTCTCTTTATTTGTGGGAAAAATGTTGAACATTGCTACAACGTATAAAACATGTCAAGGTTACAGTAAATGAACTGTGAATAAAACAGGTTAAACATGTCAAATGCCACTGTGAGCAAATAAAATGCTATTTAAATACAAACTTATTACAATTTAAACTGAAAATGTACTGCAGATATTTCATATGAATAATGCTCTAATAAAATCGATATAGTGGCAGTCTAATCTGAAATATGCATAATTTCTATAAACAAGTAAACACAAATATTGTAAACATTTATGTGCTGCTAATGAAGAAAAATAAAACTTAAAGGAAATGTGCAATGATCAGAACTGTTGTTGTCAAAAGATGCATGTGTGTGTGTGGGGGGGGGGG
>NW_013952931.1:294242-296492 GCF_001266775.1 Austrofundulus limnaeus | reverse complement strand
GGGGAGATCATGCTCACGGAGTTCACCTACCTTCGTAAAAACAGCAATTTTGTGGTTGTTCACTAATCTCTGCAAATCCTGTATCCATTTTTTGAACTGCAGATGAGCCTCCAGAGGTTTATAATTTTTGAATCGCTCACATATGTATGCACTCACGCCACAAACAAGGTAGCTAGCTATGTTGGGAAACATAAACTCAGCTGTGTTAGCTCGCTGATTAGCATCTTTGTTCAGTTTGTCGCCGTAATTGCTCTTCAGTTTGTCTCGGTCCATTGTGTTTTGTGTATTGAAAACGGTTGTCCTTCAACACGGTGGCCGCTACCCACCATGCCATGCGTCGTATTTTGGTTAGCAAATTAGCATACAACATGGCGGCCATTACCCAGCATGCAATGCGTCATGCCGTTCGGTCCAAATTTCATTCCCTTTCCCAATTGGTAGGATAGCGCTACCTAGACACAAACTGGCATTTGCTCGACCCGGTTGGGTCACCCAGGTGAGGGGGTAGTGTGCTGTCTTCACAACACGTGACCATGTGAAGCTAGACAGCCAGTAAACAAAAATAAAAAGTCCCCACACAAGGCTTGCTTTCTTGTTTTTACTGAATACTTCTTGAACTTGAACTTTCTTTGTTTATTTACATTTTTTTGTAACTGAAATGTACAGAAAAGAAAAACAAATGAATACATGTCAACATTATATACTCCACGCTTAAGCAATTATCGACGTGCTCTAAAACAGCACCACAGTACTTAACAAAACTCAATATTACAAACATGTTAAATGGTATTCTTATCTTAATACTTACAAAGACAACAATCTTCCAGGGTACAAGTGGGAAGAGCACATTTAGCTTTATGAGTTATTTTAACTGCTGTTAACGAAAAACTTGTCCCAATTCGTCAAAGATTGTATATTAGTACAAGAGCACTCACTCCTAACGTGCTGCATGAAAAACGATATGCGCAAGGATAGGATGTGTCACTCTGAGCAGAATTTAAAAACCAAACATCTTTAAGTTACCATGCATTTACTTAAACTGATTATAACTTTAAACTTCTATCTTTAAACAAAAGCCAGCACCAGTAGGATTGGTGAAAGACCGGAAACCCCCATGATCCCTGGTTACATCACTGATGATGTGTCCAGTAGCACCACATGAAGGTGTTTTGAGGTAGTTTCAAATCTGACGTGCATTTGTTTGTTAAATTCTGGCTTAGCTTTACAAATGCACTCATAATGTGTACACCTGGAGTTGTGTCATTGGCTACAAAAGAGTTTTAAGTTCATTATTCACTTTCTTTTAGTTCCTTTTTTAGTTTCTATTGATTCCCAAGAGAAATGTCAGGCTCAGGCTCTTAAGAAGATAAATGCTCCTCCACCCCTAAAAGTGGCTAACTTTGTCAATGTGACATTTGCTTCTGGTCAGGCAGCACACACTGGATTCATGTCAGGGTTTTTTTCTCCTCTTTTTTTTTCTTTCCCTTGGCAAAAAACAAAAGGTCACTGGGAGCAGTTACAGTGAAGCAGACCTAAAAGTAAGGTCCTGTTTGTGCTTAAAACAAATAGTTTGGTGACATTTCTTTGCTGAACATTACTTCTCTGATCAACATTGAAACACATTTGCACCGTAGTCACAAGTGTAGGTTTTAAATTAGGTGCCATTACAGCAAAATGCAGTTTCTTGTTTGAATTTTTTTTTCTAATGGATGTCAACTTAAGTCATAGTTCCCAATGTTAGCCTATGATGCTGGGGATTCTTGAGACATTTTCAATCAATGTGGATTTTTTGAAAGAGTTGAGACACATTTGTACTCAGGAATAGATCAAGGACATGTAGCGAAGACTATGACTTGAATGTGCATCAATTTCAACCAGGACCATGGAGAACGTGCTCAACAAATTAAGCTACTCAGAGCAGTGATGTAAATAAATGCAGGAGACCTTGGTGCTACCTGAATCTCTATCTTGGCCTTGCTGGTGGAATCCCCCCCCCCCCACACACACACACAAAAAAGGAAGAACCAGAAAGTTTGGTACCAGCATAGCCTTAAGAGTTGCCAGCAAGTAAAGTTTTCAGACATCTTAAGGCAGTGGTTCCCAAACTTTTTATCTTCTGACCCACCAAATATCCATGGAAAAATAAGGTCTAATCGCCAGAACTCTGCAGTTTTCACTCATTTACAGGCCAGCGGTCACTCTTTCAGAGATGAGGATGTTCTCATTCTTGATAGAGAGGAACGTTGGTTT
>NW_013952931.1:291565-293548 GCF_001266775.1 Austrofundulus limnaeus | reverse complement strand
GTATCACCCACCCGCTGTCTGTACAAGTGGCCCTGCCGCTGCTGCACCGATTGTTGAGGAAGCAGTTGCAGGTGTGAGTGTGGATGTGGTTCAAAGGAAATGAGAAGAGTGCCCAAAAGCGGACAACCAACAGTTTTTAATTGTTGGTCAACTACACCCCGTTAAAAAGAGAAAACATCAAAATAAGGTAAATTGATGATTTGTTTACTCTATGCTGCTATGTAGCAGACACAGTGGTGTAGGTATTTTGGCTAGCTCCTTTACTACTACTCTTCACCTAAACTGACCGAGTCAAAAGAAAAATAAGATAAACATAGATATTTGTGCACACGCAGCACTGCAGCCGTGCAAAAGATGCACAGGCAAAGGCTGATTTGCAATTTGTCACGGGCTCATAAAAGTAGCTGCGGAGTCAACAGGAACCTGATGCTTGTGTGCGCATTGGTGGTGGAAGCCGAGCAGCAAAACTCTGCCTGAAGTTAACGCTAAAACTGAGCAAGGCACGAAGAGCAGATGGACAGGGACCTTTACCTGAGTTACAGTTGAAACCCCTGGCTGTGATGGACAACAGGAATCCTCTCTAGATGGATTTACATCATAATTAAAAATGGTTGGTTCTTTAGTTCAGTSAAAATCAAAGCATTTAATCTTAAAGAAAGTTAAACGCATTAAAAGTTAATTCAGATCACCACATTCCTCTCACTGCAGCTGCCAGTCTTGAGTCCAGTTCTACATGTAGACAGAAAAAGGTGTTGCTCAGTTTATCAGGAAAATATCTACTGGTGCCAGACATAGTAAATAAAAAAGCTTCTTATTTTTTATATAATCTGTGCCGATCCCAAACATAAAACTGTGGGTTTTTTTAAAGGTGCAAAACAGGAAAGTCAAGTAAATCACAGTAAAAGCATTACAATATATTTTAACCCTAAAATATCCTGAATCATTTTACAAAAGTAATTTATTCAATAAATAAATGGACAGAGAGCATAAGCCCCCCAATGTCAGACCTAAAGTTACGCCCTTGGATTATCCGAGGTGCTTCATGACCCATAATTGGGTCCCAAGCCCAAAGTGCAGTGGTTCCCAAACTTTTCAGCTTTTGACCCACAGAATAACAGTAGCAGAGACCTGTGCCCCCAACTATTTTTGGATGATAAACGTTTGTATCAGGTCAACTAAACATGGGCATAGTAACAATATTTCTTACACTACATTTATTCATTTTAAATACACTAACCTCACTCCTTTGTAACAACTAAGACAAAAATGTAATTAATTCAGAAAATCTTTTCAGGACCCCACCTTGATGTTTCGGGACCCCACTTTGGGTCCTGACCCCAACTTTGGGAAACACTGTCTTAGAGGGTTCCACTACTATTTATTGCCAGGGTTGTTTTCTTCAAGCCTTTTCATATTTACATGTTAACTCACAAGACAAAGGGAAGGAAGGAAACAGCTTTTCCTGTGAAAGTAGAAACTTGTCCTTTGTCTGAAGCAGAGGTCTTTAATGTTTTTCAGTCAGGGACTCTCAAACTGATGGAGAGATGGAGCAAGGACCCCTTCGCTCTTTTTATTTCTCCCTCCCTCCCTCCATCCACCCACCCACCTACCTGGGTACCTACCTACCTATCTACTGTCTGGTATTTTACCTGAAACTGAGACTTTTAAAATACAACAACCCACCAGACATTAAACAAAGACATCAGAGACCAATAACAGTTTAGAGTCACTTTGCAAAGGGAGAAGTTCAAATGTCCAACTTAACAGCAGTTGGGTACAAAGAAGTTCTGCCCCTCTGTGGCCGTGTTTCACTTTTATTGACACACATAGAAATGACATCATAACAAGTTGTCGAATCATAAGACAGTTGCTATGTCATGCCCTAAACACAGAAGCCAATAAGAAGCTGGTTGCTGGGGGGCATGTAGTTAGCTAAACAATAGAAAAACATTCTTCCTGTGTTAGTCAGACTTGTTTGTGCAT
>NW_013952931.1:280433-283479 GCF_001266775.1 Austrofundulus limnaeus | reverse complement strand
GTACACACCTTCAATGACCGTCAGAAACCCCAAAGCACACATGAGGGAGACCAAGCGCGGAGTCCCCAGGGGCACCAGRGCAGGAAGAACCGCACACCTGCCCCGCCAGAGTGGACCATAGGAGAGAACCAGGAGAGGTTAAAACAATGTTTTAAAAAATAAGTTTAATTAACCAAAAGTCTCACAACACCCCAATAGTACTTCCACCTTCCTACTAGGGGTTGCAACCCCATAATTGAAGACCTCTAGTCTAAAGAAACCTGCCCATTATCCAAATGCTAAACTTTGCAACAAAAAGTTTCTATATAACTGAAGCTGAATAATTTAAATGTCATACTTTTTTTCTGTACCTTAGAAACATGTCTGTTAAAAGCTGATAGCTTAGCAATGGTTCGTTGACAATTTATAACAATGCAATGTGGGTGGAAACTACTCTGTGGATAACCCATGAGAACTGGTGAAATTGCGTGGGCTGGTCCACTTAAAACATTTTATTTGAAGTTGCTCATGAAGTCTATATTATATGCATTCAAGATGTCAGCCACAGCCGAATTAACATATGAACCGCAAAAATGGTTATAACTCAGTCAATTTACCAGATTTTGAACTGAAGTTTGTTGGAGTTGAGCACTGTTACCAACACGTTTTTAGCACTATATGTTGCGCACTGGTTTTGTCTAAAACAAAGACAACTGTTTGTTGACTCTGTCTGTTAGAAAAATATCTCAACAAGAATGGATGGATGAATCTTATTGAAATGTTCAGAAAGTGATCATTTTATGTGCAACTGATAAACTTTTGAAGTCACCCACATTTAATATGCTATCAGAGCTAATCGACGTTTGCCTAAAAAAAATAGCTCTAACTCTTCCACTTTCACAGGAAACGAGCTCGAATTTGGTGTGGTAGTAGCTGATACTCACACTTTGAGTACTAACACATCTTACAAGATCTTACAATATGACACTTAAAGTCACTTGTGATGACAAAAACAGCTTTGTCTCTCCTGTACATAGCTAATTTTACTTTAAACTTTGGCAATAAAGGTACAGGCCAATAAACATTTCTTTGAATGCTAGGCCCTTCATTTTATTTAACAAGTCTTTTAAAAAAACAAACAAATTTTGATGTCTATTTCAAAAGCTCTTATTTTGAAATTCTCATTTTGTTTCACTGACAAGTAATGTAAAACAGGTATAAAATTATCTTAAATGACAAATTTATTTATTAAGATATAATACAGCGTACAGTTTTATCTGGTTCATCAGAGAGAGTTGCGTGTTTAAATTTTTTAGGCCACACAAATTGTTTATTGAAATCGAAACATAAGTTTCATTCAACAGCTTAGGCATGCCTGCAAGAAAAAGAAAATGCTAAGAGGGCCAAATGAGAAATCCGAACATGGTGAGTGTGTCATCTTCCAGAGTACGTCCTCAAAGCTTTAGCTATCAAAACTGTGGTGCGTCTGAAAGATGAGGCTAGACAGCAGTTATGAAAAAAAAAAAAAACTATCAACCATCAGCATGTGGCCGTTCTGCTTCTTCCGTCTGTGTTTTCCCTAAATCTTCCAGGCATATGAGTTTGTGCATTTGTTCAACATGTTTTTGCTTGAAGCCCAGTGTGATTTGTTTGTCACTGTCACACAGTTTGTCTCAATCTGCTGTAAAGATGATGATATTTAGAGGCAGTTTTTTTGTTCTTTTTCTGAATCAAATCAGCGCTTTAAACAATAAAGTCACACTGAATGAGAAAGCAATGAGTTTTTCTCTATGGTGAAAATCTTAGGGAGGAAAAGAGGTTTTAAAAGTTCAGCTATAAGTTGATCATATGATGTGAATTGACAGTAAAAACAAAAAGAAGTTCATAATAAATGATAATTCCTATTAGGTAACATGTACCTAATACAATGTAAATACAGTAACAATGCTGCTACTTTTATGTTTTGGTTTTGAGTATCGATCGTGCTGTTAATCAGCTAGTAAGCCTAGAACTATGTTTTACTGGGATCGATTAACAACATTTTACCAGTAGGGGGATCTTGCTGTTTTTCTCATTGCAACAAAACCTCTGCATGTGAGAGGCACTGCTGAATCACTCAAGTGATTCTTTCCACCCTAACTCAGGGCTACAATAGCTCAGTGATACTTCATGTTAGAAACATTATTCATCATTAAAATGTTGGATTTCACATGGATGAAAAGGCCTTTTGACATCTTTATTGGTTTTCATATAGTTTATTATGACACCCAAACGCGAAGCGTAAGCAGTAGTCATATTGTTTTCGCACAGTTTTTTTTCAGTGATTTTTGGTGAACCGTAGCACAAAAAATGGCTGCACCAATCAACATGAAATTTAGCAGGACTGTAGATGAGTCTGACCTACACTGCACCAGCCAAATGTTTTACGATAGACCCCATGTTTGAAGAGGGGGCTCCTTTCAAATAGGGGGTGTCAGGACTTACAAAAATGATTATATCTCAGAAACTGTTCAACATAAAAGCTTCAGATTTCTTTGGATGTTTAGCTCTGATGAAGCTCTTTCCATCAGGCCCACCAATCAGTGCCCCCCGACCCCCAATTTATCTGAAAAAGGGGGTTTTCTTACAGTTTATTAGTTTTTTTCCCCAGTGATTTTTGGTCAACCGTAGCACAAAAACGGATGCACCGATCAACATGAAATTTGACAGGGCTGTAGATGATTCTGACCTACACTGCACCAGCCAACAGTTTTACGAGAGACCCCATATTTAAGGAGGGGGCTCCTTTCAAAGAGGGAGTGTCTGGATATGCAAAAATGCTTATGACTCAAAAACTGTTAAACATTAGAAGCTTCAGATTTCTTTGGTTGTTTAGCTCTGATGAAGCTCTATCCATCAGGCCCACCAATCAGTGCCCCCCCCAGACCCCCATCCATCCATCCATCCATCCATTTTCTGTACACGCTTCTTCCTTTTCAGGGTTGTGTGGGACACTGGTGCCCATATCCAGCAGTCACAGTGCGAGGGGCGGGGTACACCCTGAACAGGTCGCAAGTCCATCACAGAG
>NW_013952931.1:276034-279172 GCF_001266775.1 Austrofundulus limnaeus | reverse complement strand
CACACACACACACACACACACACACACACACACACACACACACACACACACACACACACAGAGAGAGAGAGAGAGAGACCAGAGGAGGGAAAGTAAGGCAGCAACTTATTCAGATTGTCTGTAAGTTATGAGGATTTGACATCATTTTGCAGGTATACGGACGTAAAGAGCAATCTCACAGATTTTTTCAAGTCTTACGGATATTTTAAAAACCTCATTTTTGAATTTATCTAACATGTCAGAGCCTGTAGAATGATTTAAAAAACAATAAATAACATCAAACAGCCATCTTCCAACCTGTTCTGCCGCTATAAGTTACTTTTTCCTCTCTCCTTTCCTCCTGCTTCGCAGCAGGCGCTTTCATGTCCGCAGCCCCCCCTGCGGGTGCGAGTTGTAAGGATTTTCTGCAAAATTTATGGATTTTTAGGGCTCTTTATACAGGTAAACTACTTTTATTCCTGATTTACACTAGCAATCGTGAGCAGCTGTGTGCTTTTCTTTTTTTCTGTCAGGCTGTCGGAGCGCTCCTCCTCCTCTGTCCGAGGCTGGTGTGGGGTGAAAATCCTCCACCTCAGACCGTTCAGAGATGTTACTGTCTGCGATACTGTGGTCACTTTCCATGTAGCATCAATTATGCTAATGCTAGCTGCCTGTCACGTTCTCTCGTCCTGGCCACACCTCCGCTCTCCAACCCCTCTTCCCCACCCACACCCCCTCCCCTACCCACTTTGATGCATTTTTCAATTTTCGCTTTGGGGCGGAGTTATCTTTTCACAGGGGGGGTAAGTTACAATTTAAATAGAAAATGCTTCTTGAATTGTTTTCTTTTTTTAAAAGAGTTGGGATAGAAATTATTTTTCTTTCACCTGCTCATTTTTCACTCACAAATCATGTACAACTTTGCTAAAATGTTGTCACAGTTTTTTGTGTTGGGGATTGATGTTTGTGCATTTAACTGAGGTAAATAATTCAATAAATAAATGAATTTCCAGAAGTCTCACCGGTGCCTCAGAGACTTCTGATCTCGGTAATGGAGGCTGTAGGTGTAATCTGTCTCTAACTGCTCTGTACACTCAGAAATCTCACATTGTTAAAGTGGAAAATAATTGGGACTGGATGGTGAGGTGGAGGCCTGTTTATGTAAGAGTGGTGCCCTTTAAAAACTAGAAAACTGAAAGCTTCTCTGGGTAATCTCAAGCCCCTATCAGCTCTCAGTCTTTGTCCTCATTTTGAAAGTTCAATAACACACACACACTCTCACACACGTATTGACACATGCATGCATCGCTCAAAGTTCACAACTTGGCTCATTTCTCTTCCCCCGTTGCTCCCTAAATCCCTGAACTGTCATGTCACGCACACTCAGACAACCAGAGGGCAGAGAGAGACAGCTTAGTGATGGTGTTCGGTTTCGTTATCGCCATCACCTCTGCTGCGAAATGACAGGTCAAAAGGGCTGAATTTAGAAAGTGCCGATTCAAAATGGGCCAGAATGCACACGCACATATTTGGTATCTCTTGTGTTCGGTGCTTCCTTAGGGACGCGACAGCAGCAAGGCATCAGAAACGAATGAGCCGAGAGAGTAATCACAGCAGTGTCAGCGCTGACTGGCAGGCGGACGAGCTGATGGCCATACAAGCAATTTACTTGTTTGATTGACTGACACAAAATAGTCATCATGCTGGGATTAAATTTAGTGCCGTCTTGATGCAATATAATATGCGGATGTGGGTGCAGTTCATCCATTTAGTCATATTCCTGCATAAAAAAGGACAAATTTTCTAAATATTTACAACTTTCAAATTATGATCTCAAGAAACCCCGAAGACCCAATCAATCTGATGCTTATTTGAAAGGCGCCTGGTCTGCTTCATGACTGGTTTTGTTTATGATTTATTTAATCGCCTTCAGTTTAACAGTGGCACCACTGGGGCTCTGGTTCCCTTTGATCTCTGCCATTAAAATCAGCATCATGCATTATGTAGGGCCTGTTTAGTGTGTAAACGACATTTAAGAAAAGTTAATAATTGCTCTGTTTGTCTCATATTTCATCACTTATTTATCTAAGATCTGAAAATTCAAACTTGGGGGTCCATTGCCTATTCTCTCGTTTGATTTATTAATCACCTAGATGAGCCTAATTAGGGGAACTTTCTGAAAAAGTTGCACAGTGAAACAATTTTTGGATTTTTTTTTGCACTCTCACTTTTTGTTGCTCATGTGCAGCTGGAACGAGCTCATTTGCACCAATATTAGACAAGGCTGGGTGATCAGATGACAAGATGTTGATGGGAAGAGACGAGGGAAGTAAACAGCATTCCTGAATGTATAATGCTTGTCCAATTAGTTCCAATTATCACATACTGTCACACATTTCTCTTAACCTGCAGGATTTGATCTGAAGGAAGCTGTATACAAGTATAAAGGTGTTAGAATCTTCAGATAGCTCAACTGAATTTATCTGCGGGCAATGAGTTGTTGATAATGATGTGGGCACTGGAGGGAAGAGTATACTCAGAGAGGTGGAGGGTCTTATTTTCTTTTCAAGATGTGTCGTTTTTACTTATTTCCTAAACTTGGTACAACATTTTTAGACCTAACTTATTAAAAGAACAAAATATTCTCTTAGTGTGTTTACTTGTGAACAAGTATAAAAAGGAAACATGAAACAAGTTGATTCAATATTCTTTTGTATGACAGACAAGTAGGATCATTGGGCCTCAAGCAAGAACCATTCGTACGAACAGATTTGTTCTTAAGTTGTGCGTACGAGTGATTTAGGAGAATTTGTGGCATTCACCAATTTTCTCATATTCTAAGATTTTATTTAGATATGAACAAAATTCTCGAGTGGTCCAGACCTGTCATATATTTAACGAGCAGTCGGTCTACTGTTATCCAGGTGGATTTTCTTCACTAATAACTTTACATTTCGTTAGTTTGAAGATATTTTGAGTTGAAAATTATGTTGACAAGAGGCTATTCTGTTTGAATTGGAATTCTTGTTTTAAATGTAATAATTTAGACTAACGAAATAAATTGGTTAGATTAAATTGAATTGGCTATTAATGCTGTTGGATAACACTATAATATTAATATGAAGATCTTAAACTACAAACCAACTTAAATTATGCATT
>NW_013952931.1:273011-274251 GCF_001266775.1 Austrofundulus limnaeus | reverse complement strand
AGTTTGTTGAATCTGACGTGACGTTCATACGAACCCTTCGTACGAACAAAAGTAAGAGAAATTTAGGATAAAAATACGAACATGTTCTTGCATGAGGCCCATTGTTAATACATATAGTAGGTTGTACAGATATTCTCAATAAAAAGCCAGAACATTGCACAATTCAAAATGAGTTCTGAGGTTTGAGTCACTGACAAATTGTGTATCACTCTAAACCTCCATGCTTGTTTATGTTTGGCTTGTTGAGTCCTCAGAGCAAGACACCACCATCTAACATTTTTGAATGGAAATAGTCAGGGACACACAGTTGCACATTCATTGGGTCCGGACTAAAGTCTGAGTCAGACAACTGGTTGACATTCCAGCTGTCTGAGTATTAAAAAAACACATTAAGCCAGAAACAATGATGACCAAGCATCTGTGTTGTTATTTTGTAATGCTCATGATTTAACCCACAAACTTTTTTGTCTGTTGTATCTTTGGTGCCACCATTTTAGATGGAGGATGTGTGTATTTTCACTGATGCAGTCATAAAATCTGGGCTTGTTTATTTAGGAAGCCAGTATACCTTGGCAGACAGGTAAAGAAAGGCACAAAGTAGCATTTGTCTGCCATTATCCAGACCAGTAGTGAGCACCCCAAACAGGAGACCCCAGAAGAGCAATAAATGAGAGTGCAGGTGGCTAGGACCTCAAGATCGTGACAAAAACCTTGTTACTACATATATTTTCTCCAGAAAGGCAGTTTTTATTGCCTTCTAAGCACTCCACCAGGGCCATGGCTGACCCTGGCAGAACTAGTGAGGAACTCACTAAACCGTTTAACCATAGTACCAGGGAGATTTCTTTTCTAAATCTTTTAAAATTATTTTTGTTAACACCAAATAGGCAGGTTTGGTTTGTCTCCCTAATGTTTTCTGCAATCTACTGCTAAGTATGAGAAGAATTTTGGTGATTTTTTTTCATCTGCTTTTGACATAACATCACAATAAACTCAAGGGTGTAACTTTAGGTCTACTCTAAAACCCTGCATGTCAATTATGTTCAAATGTAAATACAGTGGGTAAAATAAGTATTGAACACGTCACCATTTTTCTCAGTAAATATATTACTAGAGGTGCTAATGACATGAAATTTTCACCAGATGTCGATAACAACCCTGATATGGATTCCTCCAAGTCCATCTCCCATTTGCCCTTCAAAGAATCTAAATTGGAGTCAGAAAATGAGCTGAGCAGAGA
>NW_013952931.1:268443-271292 GCF_001266775.1 Austrofundulus limnaeus | reverse complement strand
AGCAGTTTCTGAAATACTCAGACAAGCCCTTCTGGCACCAACAACCATGCCATGTTCAAAGCCTCAAAGGACCTCAACAGGTGAAACCCAGATGGGCTAATACTCCCTCAAATACGTCTTCGTGGGTACCAGGCTCGAGGTAATGGAATACCCCCACCCGGGTTACTACAACCGCAGAAAGAAACAAATAAGCAAAAAATGTCTGCCGATGGAAGAATCTCACTGAGACTCAGCTGACAGGCATCTAAAACTTTACCAGGGAGCTGCACGGATGGACAAAAACTCTAGAAAAACATAAAATAAATTAACAGAACAAAACATAAACATAAAAAAAATAAAATAAACCCCAAACCGTCTAGAGAAGACTAAATGTTCAAAAAGTATGTACTCATATTTTATTCCCAGGAGGGGAGCCAAATATCAACCCAGGCTTTGTGAGGAGTAATAAACATGAAATCTCAGAAATTGCACAGAAATAAATGCATTGCAATTAAACTGGTGGGGCATTTAAAAATTCACAATAATAAGCCAGTCAGAAATGCACATTTTAGTCCAGTATAGCAGATGGGACAAATTAAAGTTTCATGGAGGCGGAAAGAATGCAAACAGTGTGTAATAACTGTTCTGTTCTCATTATATCAATAAAGGCAGGGTGTGTGTGGTCAGAAATCACACTAGAACAGAAAGGGCCAAAGGTGTAGCATTTTAGAACCCTCGCCCAGAAAGATAGCAGATGCGAAATACGGCCTGCTCAAGGTGAATGTGATGATGCTGGAACAATACTGTATGTCCTCCCTCGAAAGGACCCCCAGGAAACGCCAGGTGGAAATGGCTAGCACGAGGTGGCGCGCAGCTCCCAGTCGGTCCAGGTGGAAATGGAGCATCACCCCCCATGAGAAACAGCATCGTCCCTGTGGAAAAAATAGACTCACAACACAGAGAGAGAAAAAAAGTAGAAATAATTCAAAAACACTCTTGCAGACAGACAGACGTGTGTGAAATTGATAATGATTAATAAATCATATAATTTCAGTTTAAGAAAAAACAAAGCTCAAACACATCAGTTGTCTGTCTTATCCTCATTTATAAATAACAAAGCCTTTGTTCTCTGAACAAAGCCAGGGGAAACCAGATGTCATAATCTGTATACAAATTGCACTTATCTCTGCTACTTTTAGCATTAGCTCATTCAGTATAGCAATGTAATACAGTCGACTGGCTTCCAGGAAACTGCCTGTGAAAACAGGTTCGCAGTTCCTCTTTATGTAATTATGGAAGTAACTTAAAATCTTGTTTGGAAGAACCAATGACATCATCACCTCACACACGTACGCACATTTACCCCCTTACCGGCTACCCACGCCCATCTGCGCCTCCAGGTGAGAACCAGCGAGCGCGAGCGAACCCGGATCGTGGTGCTAAAACAGATATCCACCAGCCACTCAGATAAGTCTCGGCGGGAGATAAAAACCTGGAAATGGCTGAGAAAACCTGAAACAGCATCGAAGATGTGGCAATATGGAATGTTGTGAGATAAGCCGATGTACGAAACACGTGCAGCGCAACGCAGGAAGGAGGGTAGACCCCCCCCAACCTCACTAGAGTGCTTTAGACTGTTGTGCAACAACATGTGGGCAAAGAGGGTCAGATCTGAAATACCCCACGTGTAAACTAAAAAGATTCGTCACATGAAACTGTAAATACGCGCTAGTGTCCTTGCAGACTCACGGTCATCGTATTTAGGTTTATATTAAAGAATTTGCAAACAGTACTCGTTATCAACATGTTTAACCATGGTTATATCTCATTTACCTCTGAGGCCTTCTGGTTTTTTATTGATAAGTGACTGGGCATTTTCAAAAGATGCAGGGGACCAGCTAACCAAAAAACATCACAGCAACGTCCCTGATGGCCACAATCACTGACAAATATTTTTCAAAATATAACCAAACGCAAACAATAAGTAAGCAGATGTCTGTTAAAAAACTAAGGAGGGTCAAAAAACAAACTGCGCAGACGACACACATTGGAAACAACAATTATCCCAAAAACAACCAAAGGTCAAACAACYTCTAACAAACTGTAACATAATTCAAAAAGAAATAAAATTATCTGGTGCACCTTAAAAAAACAGAAATACCAACATGTTCAAAGTTGCGGTCTAAATATGAGATTTGAGTGGCAGCATGCTGTTTAAGTTTGTCAAAGCAGATTTCTTTAAAGTGTTGTTATTAGCTGGCATGAGAACTGCACTATTACAGACTAAATATTTACCAGAACGTTACACAACAAGCCCTTGGAATGTCCAGACCCTGGATGCTCCTAATTCACTCAGTCACCGTCTTCTTACAAGATCAAACATACCGTCCTTTCTGCTCCTCACTTCTTTCTCGTAGACATCCACAGACCTTCTGACACTTACACYTTACACTTTTCCCTTTAAGTTGGACCCGAACATCCAGAGTCTTACTAAGGCCAAGCGTCATGGCGAACACAAAGATAAACACAAATMATATCTAAGAATGATTATTGTTGTTAGCAAGGTCTTGTTGTGARGTTAACCACTATCTGTAGATGAACAGAATGTCATGAAAACCTAGGTCATTAAAGGATGTCACGAAGTATTTGCTTAAACATCCACTCATGAAAATGACCAAACGAAACATTGTCGCAGTGACCATAAGGTTTTTTTTCCCCCAAATTGATAATAAAATTAAAAGAACTTTATGTGGTTCAAACAGCAGACAAAATTTCCCCCTCTTCCCTTATGTTTTGCTTCTGGAGTGTACGAGTATGCCAGTGTGGTACTCATCTTGATAAAGGGAGGGTGCCAAAACTGGACAGTCTGT
>NW_013952931.1:266582-268361 GCF_001266775.1 Austrofundulus limnaeus | reverse complement strand
CCCCTTTGAAACCCGGCACGAAGCAGCCATCCGGCAGTCAGCTGTGCTGCACCCCCGCACCGAGCCAGGTTCCCCGGTCACTCCACCGCTGGCACAGTTGGTGGGCGAGCCAGGTTGGGAGGGCCCCCAGACGCAAGCCGGAGGGCAGAGTCATCTCCTCATAGAAAACAAAACACAGAAACAAAAAAAAGTTATAGGAAAAACCTTCTACACTAATTTCAGAGCTGCTATGGCTTTGCTCGACAAAAGAAAAGAAAAGTTTCATTCACAGAACATATGATATTTCTTTGTGTGTGTGGGTTTACTCAACTCTTCTCCATGAGGGGGGGCTGGCCGTCTGACTCAATCTGCTTCCACCCCTCTCCACCAGAAACCCGGCCCGATGTGGTCAAAGTCTGTGGTCATCACTTCGTCCGCAGTTGTACTTGGATTCCAGAAACCGTCCCAGCGATCACAGGTGTGCATATCATGATGCCGTGGCAGCCCACCCAGGGAGCTTCGCTCCACCCCCTGTATCTCTTCTTCCCAACAGTCTGGTGATGGTCACTCAAGCTGACTGATGGAACAGCTTGTCAGAAACAGCAAAAAACAAACTTATTCAATCGTCAGGCTTTCGCATGAAGAATGGGTGATGAAAAGTAGCAACCAGCTGCTGGTTCTGAGACTCAGACTTTGAAGCTTTGTTTCAACTTTCACACAGTCTCTTCTGCAGCTGGATAGATAAAACAGCCACCCGGATCTTGAAGTATTTTTTTGCTGCTGTTCATGTTGAAAGAAATGTTGCAGGGTGGGGGGTGGGTAGTAGGTTCAGTGTTAGGCAAAACACGGCACATGTGGCCCACCTTATCTCGCCGTCATGGTGCTGGGTGAAAAGGCGGACACTTGCCAGACGTTGTAGTGGACAGGGTGCGGCCACCTTCAAGCTGCTTGCTGGTGAAGATCAGCTTCTGCTGGTCAGGACGGGAGGCCTTCATTGTTCTGGATCTTGGCCTTGACATCTCAGTGCTGGCCTCAGCAACGCTGTCCATTTTCCAAAATGTCCATCGTCAGTCCAGATCTCTGGTCTCAGGTGGCCGGAGTGGACGCAGAAAGAGCAGAGGGACCATCAGGAAAAACTCCCCCATCACATAAAAACAGCATACACACAAAAAAAACAACAACAAAAAAATGTTATTAATGAAACAGGTCTATTTAATTCAAAACAGCATCTCAATAAAATATCAGGCATTTGAACACTTCTTTTTTTAATGCCATTTAAATGCTGCTCCATCATTAAAAGAAACCTCAGATAAACAATAAAATAAACAATTAAAATAAAGAAAGAAGGAGAAAAAAAATAATCACCTTGTTCGTCCTCCACTTCCTCTAAGAAGTTAGAAATACTTCATTTATWTATTTAAATGGCATGTAAACCAGTCTTCAAGTTAGAATGTGACATTATATGTTTCCCTTTTAACTCTGCATCTCATTTTAAAAGGTAAAACAAAACAAAACAATAAACTCTCTCCCTCCTTGAGGGAAATGATCAAATCACCATTCTGAATTGAAAGTACTGACTGAATCATTTGAAACAGAAAACAAACAAATGAGAAAAAAACAGTTCAGCAAATAACGTTTTCCCAAAAGTTTCATTAACTAAAAGTATCACTCTTAGTCTTCAAATAAAATAATTTTCACACTTCACCCTGAGTTAGTTAGGAAGCGCATCCGTTTTCATGCATGTCAGGGGTTTTATGAAAAATAACACAAACAACGGGTGGTCTGCTGCCCGCGCGCACC
>NW_013952931.1:262486-266455 GCF_001266775.1 Austrofundulus limnaeus | reverse complement strand
ACCGGGCCCCTGGCCAAAAACCCCCACCCAGCCGCCCCTGCCAGGGGGAGGCGCTGCGCGGCTGAAAACAGCAGAGCCCAAAATGCGCTCCATTAAACATTAATGATTAATAAAAATGATTCACAGACAGACAAACTTTTATCATAGTTCTTGATTTAACCTTTGAATCACGTTGGTCCCCGGGAAAACCAACTTATAAGACTCATCACATCCGCAGACACGTGTTCCCGGCCGCCAGCACCATCTTTGTTATGTCGTGGCCTGTACTCAAATGAAAACCTGTCTGGTCACATTCTGCGGCTGAAACTCGGGCACCTTTGCCCTACTTATGGACATTCTAAAACGAGATGTCCGGACCGCGGTCACGGTTAATGACCCCTAGCCTACATAATGTACGGCAGCAGTTAAACATATATTAACCTGCCTGAAAACTCACCATAGATAACCTGCGCAGGGCTGTCATCCAGGCTACATAAAAAACAGAAAACCTAAGCTCCCTGCTTTTAAACTCGGTGTGGAATGAAGCGTTCCCACACCTACCTCAGCTAGCGTCATTACAGCCCCCAGAAAGACCAGATCAGCATCTAAAATTTATAATTTCAATGTGTGCGGCCTGAAATATTAGCCACAGCTGTTTAGCATATTGTGCTAATGAAAATAGTAGCTCACCGTGTTTCCATCGACAGTTCAGGTTCTTTTAGCTCCAGTCTCGGAACGCCACTCACAACGGTCGGCCGTATGACAGACCCACAACAACCCGGAGCAGACAAAAAACCAAGTCAGCTTCCGCCGCCGCCATGTTCCGCGGAAAATGTCCCAGACAGACAGCCGACCGCAGCAAGCACTCTCCGTTCCTCGAAGCTTCCGTAATTGACAACGCCAATAAACTGTCGCAGCAAATGCAGAAACACGTTGGAATAATACGAGAAAACTCTGCGTATGTGATGATCAAATTTGATTTAATTGTGAGCAACGAACACACAGAAACTGAATCAGGAAGGTTCTGTCTGCTTGCCGCTCGGGCGTCAGCAGAATACAGCCAATAATATACCGTAGGCCAAACCCATGTGTCAGTTTACAACCAATCATAGATCGCCAAATGTACTGTTCAGCCAATCATAAGGCTCACCCCCAGTCCATCATGGATTCCCGTCGTCCAGACAACGAGAGCGTAACGAGCTATCAGAAAGATACAGGATGAACAGTGTCAAGGGAAAACAGATATAAATAATTAGTCCATGACAGAACCAGTGACCTTCTTGCTGAGAGGCATCAGCTCTACCAACTGAGCCACCGTGCTGCCCAGACCCCCAATTTATCTGAAAAAGGGGTGTCTGGACATGCAAAAATGCATGTCTATGATATTATCTTGCCTCTCATAATTTTTTCCCTGCCTCCCAGAGAGTAGATGCTGATGTTCCTGGTAAGTCATTATACTCTAGATATGATGTCCATTCTTCTTTAAAATATTTTAAAAACTCTTCATCATAGAGCAATGATGTATTAAATCTCCAGTTTATGTTTGTTTTTATTTCTTTCTTATTAACTAAGGTTAAAGAGACTGGTGCATGATCACTGACAGCGATAGGGTGTATCTCACTGTCTACAATATTGGTCAGCAATGAACTGCTGACTAAAAAATAGTCCAGGCGAGAATAAGAGTGATGAACCTGTGAGAAGAACGTTTATTCTTTATTGTCAGGGTGAAGAGCATGCCATGCATCGCAAAGTCCATAATCACTCATATATTGTTTAACTATGTTTGTGGATTGCCAACTGCCCTGAGCTCCAGCCGTATTCATCCTGTCAATGTTATTATTTAGACCAAAGTTAAAATTGCCTCCAAGAAGCAATGAGCAATCCAGGTGA
Organism: Austrofundulus limnaeus; assembly: GCF_001266775.1. NCBI lineage: Eukaryota > Metazoa > Chordata > Actinopteri > Cyprinodontiformes > Rivulidae > Austrofundulus > Austrofundulus limnaeus. Next base: position 264,586 of record NW_013952931.1, on the reverse strand, counting down.
TTTGATAGAACAGAAAAGAAATCATGAAAAAATGAGGCATCATCCACATTTGGACCATATATMCTTGCAATACAGTATTTTTGGCTAAATAGAGAAATTTTTAATCTTATATATCTACCCTTTGTGTCAATAACTGTATCTAATACTGTGAAGTTGATATTTTTATGTATTAATATTGCTACCCCTCTTTGTCTTGAATTATAACAGGCTGAGAATACGTTAGGGAACTCAGGAGATTTAAGATCATCCACAGTTGAAATTAATTTATGAATTTCTTGTAGTAATACAACATCTGCCTTTAATCTTTTAAGCTGGTTAAAAACTCTATATCTTTTCTGTTGGGTACCGGCTCCATTTATATTCCATGTGACAAACCTTAAACAACCCATCGCAGTATTTGTGAGAACAAAATTAAACCACGCCCGTTATCATAACAGTAAGGACACTCAGGGACAGTCATTAACAGTGAGTGATGATTAGTCAAGATTTTGAGAATACCTATGTAGCATGTAAGATATATAAAAAATGTATGTGATGTATTTGAAGTTAAATGAAGCATATGTTTTATTATTAAGTATTTGGATGTATGGAATATGAGCATGTGTGGGTTTGTGCGCTTGTGTACAAGTAATTGTTGTGTTAGAAATAAAGAAATGAGAAAAAATAATGTGATAGTAAAGAGATGAAAAAAACAAAAAGAACAGAATAGAACAGAAAAAGAACAGAAAAAAGAACCCCCCCACCACCAGCACAAAAAGTAGCCACCGTGCTCACCAAATGTGTACCCACCGACGAACTGTGCTTACTTAACATTATAACAGGTGATTAGTAGTAGTAGTAGTAGTAGTAGTAGTAGTAATAATAATAATAATAATAAATCTGAGTTGCACTAACCTTYACGTTAGATCTAATACAGCCAAGGAGTGATCTCAGGGTCTCTAAACAACTGGCCATTAATATACAGTTTATCAATTGCTATTGTTGCTCTGCAGCCTTCAGCTAGATACTTTTTTCTGATGGGAAACAAAACACGACAGCGATCGAGGTATACTTTAGGGAACTGATGGTTAACACTGAAGTTAGTACCACGTAGCTCCCTCCCACAGCTAATAACCTGTTCCTTCTGTTTGAAATGTTCAAATTTAGCAACAATAGCCCGTGGTCGTTTGCTGTCGTGTCTCTTACCTCCCATCCGATGTACACGGTCGAAGGTGATGTTGTTTACCGTCTCACTGGAGAGTTTCAGCTGGTTCTGAATGAAGCTCCGGACTGTAGCCTCTGGGTCCTCATTAGCTTTCTCGAGGTTGCCGGAGAATACAAGGTTGTCCCTCATGCTTCTGGCCTGGATGTCTAAAATGGTTTCCTTCATCTTCTTATTACAGTATCTCCAGACAGCTGTGACATCCCCTCAGTGAGTTGAGACAATTTTCCTTCCAACTCGGTGTTCTTGCTAACTAGCACAGCTACTTGCTCCTGACTAAACTCCAGTGATACCTTCAGAGCCTGGAATTCCTTATGCAGCACCTCCACTAAAGCTAACCGGCTATCTAAACTGCTTAGCTTTTGATCGATGGACTCCAGTATGTCCTTAAAGCCTGTRGTTTCTGGAGAAATATTTGAAATATCATCGGAGCTTGCTGAGCGATTCCTCTTTGATGTTGGCATGCTAACTGACATGCTAGCTGTGCTGCCAGAGGTATGTTTCGTTTTGCCCATGACTAATTTTTCAAAACACTCGTCGATAAAAAACTCCAGACTCTCCACAGTTTCTCCGTCCAGTTTGTTATAATGAAAAGCCTATTAATAACAGTTACAACGTTTTAGATTATAAATGCCTTAAACGTATTAAATTATATAATATATTTACCTGAGAACCAAGCTTACCAGTACATTATCCCTTAGTTAATTAAGCTCYTTGAGAACTCAGCAGCTCATGCGCACTTCTGTGCGCATGTCTCGTGCGGTGTCTTTGGAACCGCACTAAAAAAGGGATGCTTTCAGTACAACTTGAGGCATAACTATACAGTAGATCATGTGATTCTCTGATATAAGCTTACTTGATTAAGCTGATGGTTCTTGATTGAATAAATGATATATATA
>NW_013952931.1:259518-262431 GCF_001266775.1 Austrofundulus limnaeus | reverse complement strand
TATATATATATTGGGACAAAAAACACCATTGTTCATTTATATTTCTTCTCCATTTCTTTATTTTCTAAATAGCTGGAATGGCAAAGACATTATTAATGTGAGGAGTAAAAGCAGGAATTAAGACAAAAGACTTTACTGCTAAAATTGGGGATGCCAGGAAACAGTGTTGAAAATGGACTGAATCAGGTTTTGATGATGAAAGTATCTTTTGCTGTCACACTCGTAAATCTTCACAAGACCTGGAATAACTCCTCAGCTCCACCAGAAACTCTTCTTTTTGAAACTTTTTAAAAGTGCCATGTTTTTAATAAGTGCAGCAGTGGGTGCTGATTTGTCCTGGAATATGGAAAATGAACTCTCTGGAGGTCTACGTTTTTAAAAAGACAGATGTGAGAAGTGCTGAATTGTACTTTTTGTTGAGTTTAAGAAGTCTGTGGAAAGGAAAGTTCACCTATTTATGCATAAATATACATAAAACGGTTGGAAAAAAGCAGCAACAATTGTGCACTTGAACTTTTAAGGAATAAAAAATAGATTTTTCGTGACAGTTCACAATCTCTTGAAACAGTGAACTTTTGTTAATAATCAGAATATTTCAGTGACAAAGTTTTAAATCTCTGCAGCTATGGATAATAATAACTTTTTTTATAGTTGCAGGACTTTTTAATTTAATGCCCAAATAAAAATAGCTCATAATAAATCTCCCACATTTATCAGAATTTGAGTCCTTTGTTTAATCAGGACATCTTTTTTTGTTTGCTTTTACAAAATTCTCTTGAGAACAGCACCTTTTATTTTAATGAGATCATTTGTAAAAATAAAAACTTTAAAAAAAAAGTCCTCTCAGGTTACCCTTAGCTTTTTTTAAGTTATTTTGTAGTTTCTTGGATTTCTTTTGGTGTAATCGATGAATTATTAGACACAAAAGGCTGAGCACACACCTAACAGTTTCAGACATTCCTGGTTCTAGGTCAGTCTGTATTTCCACCAAATAAGAGTTTTGCCGTTTCGGTCACACTGTTTGGATACTAAAAGAAGCAAACTGCCAAAGGCCTATTTTGTACCAACCTTGGCAGTTGCACCAGTATTGATGATGCAGTTGGAAAACACTTTTGAAATACAGATTATCTGATGCTGCAGCAAGAGAAAAGATTTTTGTTTAGCTGTCAGTAAAGATAAAGCAAACGTATTAAAGCAAATTATTACACATCATTTATCCATCCATCCAGTGCAGGGACTTTAACATGTAATACCAACTTAATGATGCCACTTTGTTTTAAATGTTAGGAATGAGGTGAAGATACCATTTGGCACTGATAGCTTGTAGAGTCGTAGTTAGTATAAGTTAATGGTTAAATACCATAAATGCCTTTGTTAAATGAAATAAAACAAACCCCAAAAGACATAATGAAGACCTATAAAAATTATGTTATTAAAAACTTAACCTTAAGACATTATAAAATCAAAGAAATAAAAATTGTTGGTGTCTTTTTCTTTCATTTGAGTGTTTTTTTTTTCTTTTTAATCATGGTATTTAATACATACGTGTACAAGTGTGTTTAATTTGAAACAGCATTTTGAGTACTAATTTATTTATATTCCAACCTTAATTTTCCCATCTGTACATATAATTGAACTGTAAAAATATTCAATAATGATGCTTCAAGCGGAAGTGATGTTCTACAGGTTAATATGCTGAATTACAGTAGCAAGTGATTTAAACACTGTTATGGATTTTTTAAAATTATATAACGCACCTCTCTGCAGATCCAATTGAACTGGTTAAACTTTGCTATTTTTACTGATATAAAGGTCAGTTTTAAAGTCATTTCAGTCCATTTATTGTTAACTGTCAAGGCAACTGTGCTCGGGCTTTGTATAAACTTTGCACATAAAGGTAGGTTTATATTCTATTCTTCAGCATTTAACAATTGAGCTGTAATTTCATTTAATTCATTGAAGTGTTAATTTGAAAGGCAAATTATCACACATTTACAAGCACAAAATGGTCTTTTTTGCAGCAACAAGTTATAGGTTCCAGTAAGAACAAAAGGTTTGTCTTTTGGAAAAGCTGTTGTAAAGTCTGCATGTAAGAAAATCTTCGGTGTTTTCTTTTTGAAACCTTATTCTGATAATATGAGCAAATCCAGAGAAATAACTTAATCGTCTTGCTAATAGAGAAGACTGTGAAAAATACACTGTAAAAAATATCCCATATCTACTCAATAAGGATGAGGCAACAGATTACAAACAATATTTTAATTAAATTTTACAATGTTTGGAATTGAGTAAATGGAACTCTTAATAGTTATTCATTTAATATAAATAGATTTGAGTAGAAAGCAGTACAGAATTAATTAAAACCTACACAAGAATATTGAGTGGAATTAAAAACAATAAACTTCTCAATGTGTAAATAGTACTAGTAAAAAATTTTTTAATTCTACATCTAAGTATAATGTATCCATCCATCCATTATCTGTACCAAATAACCTAACAGTCATGCTTTTGGTCTGTGGTAGGAAGTCAGAGTGCCCAGAGAGAACCCACACATGCACAGAGAGAACATGCAAACTCTGCCCAGAAAGGTCCCCAGGCTGGGATTTGAACCAGCAACCTTCTTGCTGAAAGGTATCAGCTCTACCAACTGAGCCACCATGCCACCTAAGTGTAATGTAATTGACTAATAATCATCTATTAATCTGTACAGTGATTTGAACTTAATCATTCAATCAATCAACCAATCAATCACCTTTATTTAAAGTGTATCTTACACAGCCCCCAGTGTCTTAGAGAGAGGCTTTTATACCAGAACACAGCCGCTGTGATGAAACCGTGGAGAAGACACGTCACCGTGGAGAGCCGTTAACCAATATGCAAATTAGCCTGCAGTACCACCGCTCTACTCATGAG
>NW_013952931.1:253595-259218 GCF_001266775.1 Austrofundulus limnaeus | reverse complement strand
TGTGTGTGTGTGTGTGTGTGTGTGTGTATGTGTGTGGAGAAAGAGAGGGAGAGGGAGAGAGAGAGCAGCGCAGCAGTCAGCTCTCCCCACCTGAGGCTGAAAGGTCAACAGACGATCATGCTAAGCTTGCTAACTGTTCCAKCCTCTGACTGCTGCAGGGGCGTGTCTTAGAGAGAGGCTTTTATACCAGAACACAGCCGCTGTGACGAAACCGTGGAGAAGACACGTCACCGTGGAGAGCCGTTAACCAATATGCAAATTAGCCTGCAGTACCACTGCTCTACTCATATGAGCAGCAAAAAGACGTTTTTAGAACAAATGTTACAGATTTGAACAAATACGCACAAAAACATCAAAATTAGCACAGAAACAGTACTATATAACATTTTAGACGCATTCTAGACAGTTTATCAGCTAAAAAAGTTAATTTTGGGGTAAGTCACTCTTTAAACATGTAGAGCCCGTTGAGATCGAGATCTCTTTTACAAGGGTGACCTGGTCAAGTGGTCATCAGCACATGTCACATTGTAATTGACAAAGCATTAGCATTGATCAAAACGAAATAAGGAAAGAGGAAAAAAAACTACAATCATGATAAATAAATGTTGACAGTTCAGAAACATCTGGATAAGACAGAATTCTACAGGTATTTACAATATTTGGTAGACCTTAAAATAAATTTAGGTGAGAAAAAATAAGTCAATATATAAAAACAGGCAGACATCGTTTGAGTAGATACAGTTTTAAAAAAACCCGACAGTGATGTATAATGGATAGGTAATGTTTAGAAACATCTGCAATGGTCAAGTTTCCTGATGACGTTATCTATTACGGTTGACATGAAGGATCTAGGAGGGATGAGTGTTGACAGTTTCAGATCTGTCTGTAAGTTGTTCCAGGTAGAGGGGGCAGCGAAGCTGAATGCTCTTTTTCCTAGTTCAGTTCTGACTGGAGTCACTGACAGGACTAGATCGTTAGAGCGCAGGGAGTAATTACTGTGTGTTGTTTGTATCAAGGAGGTTAGGTATGACTGGACTAGGTTTAGTAGGGTCTTGTAGGTAGATGACAGACATCCAGTGGGTGTATCTGTGGGCATTGAGAGATGTCCAGCCAGATTTGACGTAAAGGTCACAGTGATGAGTCTGATGAGTGGAGTCAGTAATGAACCGAAGAGCACTTTAGTAAATGGAGTCTAAGGACTGGAGGTATTTTGATGCAGCACTCATGTAGAGCACGTCACCATAATCTAATATTGGCATGGATGTAGCAGCTACTAATATTCTCCTTGCTTTGCATGTGAAGCAGGATTTGTTTCTGACGAAGAAGCCTAGCTTCAGTTTGAGTTTAGAGGCTATTTTGAAGATGTGTGTTTTAAAAGACAGTTCACTATCAATGTAGAAACCTAGGTATTTGTAGGTGGAGACCATTTCTATTAGATTTCCCTGTTTGGTTTTGATTTGAGGTGGGTTCACTGATTGCTGTTTTCTGTTGCATAAGACCATGATCTTGCTTTTTTCAGCGTTTAAGACCAGTTTAAGTTTTTGCAGACGTGACTGAATGATATTAAAAGCGTCCTGAAGAGAGGTGAAAGCTTGGCTGAGGGAGGATGAACAGCAATAGATGATGGTGTCATCTGCATAGTAATGATGGGAGGCATTTTTACCTAATTTCCCTCTGGGATCAATAAAGTATTTTTGAATTTGAATTGAATTGAATTGAATTTGACAGACTGCTGCACAGGTCGTTGATGTAAAGAGAGAAAAGAATGGGACCCAGTACAGAACCCTGTGTCACCCCTTTCACCACATCTAAGGAGGTAGAGGAGGATCCAGCTACATGAACAGACTGTGTTCTGTCAGTTAGGTAGTTGGTGAACCATGAAACTGCATGTTTTGATAGACCAGAGTGTTCCAGGATGTTTGTTAGTAGCCTGTGATCAGCTGTGTCAAATGCTTTGGATAGATCTAGAAATAGTGCAACACAGTATTGTTTGCAGTCAAGGGCATGAATGAGATCATTTAGTACATTTAGAACTGTGGTAACGGTGCTGTGTTGTTTTCTGAATCCTGACTGAAATTGTGATAAAATATTGTTTGATTGTAGGAAATCAGTTAAATGATCGCAGATGAGTCTTTCAAACAGTTTGGCAAGAATGCACAATTTAGAAATTGGTCTGTAGTTGTTAACATCAGTTTGTTCACCCCCTTTTAGCAGAGGGAGAACAAAAGCTGATTTCCCGATTTTTGGTATTGTGTTTGTGTTGAGGCTGAGATTCAAAATAAATGAAAGTGGTTTGGCGATGAAATTTGCAGCTAATTTTAGGAAAAGTGGTTCTATGTTGTCAGGTCCGGCTGCTTTGTGGGTATCGAGTTTTTAGAGCATTTAGAACCTCAGAGGGAGATACAGGGGAAAACTCAAAGCGATTTGAGACCGGTTTGTCTATCACGTCTGGAGTTGGGGGTGGAATTGTATCAGTTTGGTCTGAAGATAACATTTCTTGATATGTAGTTTCAAACAAGGACCCAGAGGATATGAAGTGTTCATTAAAACAGTTAAGAATTGATGATTTGTCTGACAGAATACCAGAGCTGGTCATAATGGAGCTGGGCAAATCAGTTGTTGTTGTTTGACCAGAGTTTGATTTTACTGTTTGCCAGAACTTTTTTGGATCATTTAGATTTATGGTGGACTCGTCCAGGTAGTATTTCAATTTAGCTTTTCTAATTTGGGTTGTGCATTTATTTCTGAGCTGCCGGAAAATGATCCAATCCCATTCATTTTTTTTTTTGATTTTCTGGCCTTAGACCAGGCAGCGTCTCTTTCTTTTAGCAGGTTTCCTATCTCGGGGGAAAACCAAGGATTTTTACGTCCCTTTATTCTATATTTATGGTATGGAGCATGTGTGTTCATTATGTTTTGAAAACCCCCGTGAAAGTAAGCCAGTGCTGGTTCTACATAATCAATCAATGAAGCTAGGTCATGAAGAAAGGCCTGCTCACAGAAATGTTTTAGATCCCTTTTGAAGATTATGGTGGGTTTACTTTTTGGTAATTTTCCATTTCTTATGGCTGCAATGATGCAGTGATCACTGAGATCGTTAGCGAACACACCTGTACCAGTAAACTTGTGAGACATGTTTGTTAGAACAAGGTCCAGTAAGGTGGATTTTCAGGGTTTTGGTTTTTTGGACGTGTTGATGTTTGAATTAGTTGTGTTAGATTAAAAGATTCACAGATGTGTTTAAGATTGTCAGATATAGATGTCAACCAGTCCAGGTTTAGATCACCAATTAGTAGAAGCTCATTAATGTTTAGCCCCATCAGAAAATTTCTCAGGGACATGAGGGCTTCACTGGAGGCTGAAGGGGGTCTGTAACAACCCACCACAGTGATTGACTGACCGTCAGAGAAGTCTAGTTTTATCGTCAAGCTATTTGCTAATTGAGGAAGAAGACAGATGTTTTCTGTGATTTTGTTCCTGATGTAAATTGCCACTCCACCACCTCTTCTGGGGCTATCACATCTAAAAATGTTAAAACCTGGAATGGAAATTTGTTTGTCCGAGATAGCTTTGCTGAGCCATGTTTCAGATAAGACTAGTCTTATCTACTTATCTCTAAGTCTGCTTCCGTGGACTGAACCCAGATTTTTACTGCATCTAGTTTGGATATAAGGCTTCTGACATTTAAATGTAAAAAACCCAGATCAGACCGGTTTTTAAATTCAAATGGTGGGTCATGTAGCTGTGGGGGTCCAGGGTTTGGTTCAATTCCAGAGAGAAGAAGTAACAAAACAATTAAAGTTTTCCATTTTACAGTAGTAGGTGCTCCAGCAGTGACAGTTCTCCATCTCACGTCATCATGGAGTTCAGATTCAGTGAGGATGAAGTGGTATTTTATTATAAAGATGCACCAAGCTCTTAGATCCAAGGTAGTTGTTGTTTTGGGAAGGAAAGTCATGAGGAACCAGTTTGTGAGCTTGATTGACTTCCATGAGATTGTGCCTGAATCCTGTGAGGTCTGTGGGAAGGAGGGCCTATCAGTTTGAATACATGTATTGTTTTCCAAAGTGAGTCCTGCAGACATGATGGCCAGGGTGAGAGTCACAAAAAGTAACATTATCATTAATACAAAGGAACTGGAGGGAGAGACCTCCAGCTGAAAACAAAATGGAGATTGAGAAACAAAATGGAGGTTGAGAGGTAAAATGGGATTAAAGAAACAGTTTTATCTCCAGAGTCAAGTAAGATCCAGTTCCGATTTTCCCTTTATAACATTATCAGCAGTCAGATGCAAGTCCATGATCGATGGGTAGAAATAAAAAAAAGTGAAGTCTGGTCGTCTATAATGGCGTGAATTGTGTTCCGTATATCCGCACACATCCACAGTGCAGTTCGTTTCAGCTCCACGAGCCGTTCCACAGTATGTTGCGGCCAGCACTCCTACAGGCAGGTCCTCCACGCAAGATGAATCTCGTAGTGTCCAATTTACCTCAGGCAGGTGAGATGCCCCAGCAGTCCGACCATGACCAGGACCTCATGTAGAGTGTGATTTGAACTTAATCATTGAAATAAGTTGAATCTAAATATACTTATTTCTTAGAAATAACTAGTCCATTAGTGAACCAGTTACATTTTGATATATGAGCAGTGGAAGCAACTTTTTGTCATCTCTCCTCAAATGTCTTGTGGCTAGCAGTTCACATTTTTCAAAAGGAAAGGAAAAGTGCACTGTTTCATTGATTAAGTTCAAATCAATGTACAGATTAATAGATGATTATTAGTAAATTACATTACCCTTACACAGCACGGTGGCTCAGTTGTTAGAACTGATGCCTTTCAGCAAGAAGGCTGCTGGTTCGAATACCTTTCTGGGTAGAGTTGACATATTCTCTCTGTGCATGTTTGGGTTCTCTCCGGGCACTCCGGCTTCCTCCCACAGACCAAAAGCATGACTGTTAGGTTAATTGGTACAGCGGGTGCAGATAATGGATGGATAGATGGATACATTATACTTAGATGTAGAACTATATCATTTTTATTAGTACTATATACACATTGAGAAGTTTATTGTTTTTAATTCCACTCAATATTTTTGTGTAGGTTTTAATTAATTCTGTATTGTTTTCTATTCAAATATATTTATATTAAATGAATAACTATTAAGAGTTCCATTTAATTAATATTTACTCATTTCCAAACATTGTAAAATGTAATTAATAATATTGCTTGTAATCTGTTGCCTCATTTTTGTTGAGTAGATATGGGATATTTTTTTACAGTGGTATACATCCTTTTTTGTGCATTCCTGATGAAAATATCTTGACATGATATTGTAGGGGTTCCCCAAAGGGGACATAAACATTTCCACTTGTCTTTGGCTCTGGTTTAAAAAGACTTTTCTCAAAAGAGACCTTTTATATTCTTTACTAAACAAAATAATAATGTTCTTTATATTTTTGATGTATACTTTCTTTTTAACTACAAGTTATTTTGTAAATCAAAGTTACATAATGAAAAGAATGACAATATTTTACATTATAATTAAGAAAAAGAAAAAAACACAAAAAGAAAATTGTTTTCACGTTTATTTGTCTTACACAAATCTTTGTTTAATCAGCTATTG
>NW_013952931.1:250474-252556 GCF_001266775.1 Austrofundulus limnaeus | reverse complement strand
TCATTTAGAGAAGTTATTCCCTTTAAACTCCAAGTATTGAAAACAGAGTCCATTACTGAAGGAGCAAACATGTGGTTATTTGATACTGGAGCAGACCATAATAATTCTGTACTTTTAAGCAACCTCCTGCACTGATTCCAGATTTTTAATGTGTGAGTTACAACCGGATTAGAAGTACAAGTTGAGATGGGATGATTAAATGGTAACCAAGAACAAAGTAAAGCAGAGAGAGAGCTCGCCGTAACTGATTTCCTCTCTGGATTTATCCAAGTAGGAACAGGACTGTCGTCTCTCAACCAGTACAGTAAGGCTCTAATGTTGGTCGCCCAGTAATAATATAAAAAGTTGGGGAGTGACAAGCCACCAAGACCATGGGGTAACTGTAACATTTTACTGCCTATCCGTGGATCTTTTTTTATTCCAAATAAAGGACGACAATTCACTGCCTATCCGTGGATCTTTTTTTTATTCCAAATAAAGGACGACAATTCACTATTTAATTTGTAAAGAAAGTCCTGGTGAGGAACACTGGCACGCTCTGAAATAGATAAAGTAATTTGGGCAATATTGTCATTTTAATCACGTTAATTCTACCCCCCAGGGATAGAGGCAGGGATGCCCATGTAGCGATGTCCTTCTTAAGGTTCACCAGGAGAGGCAGAATGTTTGCTGCATAAAGATCTTTGTGACTATGAGTAATCCAAATACCAAGGTATTTAAATATGGCAGAGCTAATTTTGAAAGGAACTGAACCCATATGCTGCTTTTCTATTGGGGTCACAGGCATCAATTCACTTTTTTGAAGGTTAACCTTATAACCAGATGTATTTCCAAACTTTGCAAGTAAGAGAAGTACCTCAGGAACACTAGACAAGGGATCTGAGATAAAAAGAAGAGTATTGTCTGCATATAAGGAAACTTTATGTTCAGTGCCAAACCGATTGATACCTTTAATCTTAGGGTTGTTCCGTAAAGCCACTGCGAGTGGTTCAATCGCGATTGCGAATAAGAGTGGCGACAGTGGGCACCCCTGCCTCGTACCATGTTCAAAATAGCTGGATAAATTACTATTAGTGCGTACTGCTGCCATTGGCAAGGTATATATCAACTTCACCCATGAAACAAATTTAGGGCCGAAGTTAAACATCTCCAAGGCCTTAAAAAGATAGTTCCACTCCACCCGGTCAAACGCTTTCTCGGCATCAAGCAAGATTAAAATTTCATTGCAGTTGTGACCGGGCGGAGCAGAAGTATACAGCACATTAAACAACCGCCTGATATTAAAGAAGGATTGACTATTTTTAATAAAACCGTCTGGTCAGGTGCAACAATTGTGGGGATAATCTGTTCGACTCGTTTTGCCAACATCTTTGTAAGAATTTTTACATCAGTATGTAAAAGCGATATTGGGCGATATGAACTGCAGCTCAAGGGGTCTTTATCCTTCTTTAAAAGCAAGGAAATTACCGCCTCACGCATAGACAGTGGCAATAATTGTGTAGCCAAGGATTCCTCAAAAACTGATAACAACAGGGGAGAAAGTAGATCCAAAAATTTCTTAAAGAATTCTGCCGGGAAAACATCTGGTCCTGGAGATTTTCCATTTTYCATGTTTTTAATTGCAGAGTTTATCTCAACTAAAGAGAAATCTCTTTCCAATTCGTTAGATAGATCAGAACTTAGTGAAGGGATTTTAATATCTTTAAAAAAATCATCCAATTCAGTAGGGTTAGGTGAAGCTTCGGAGGTATACGGAGATTGACAAAATTTGCTGAAACACAGATTAATTCCTGCATTCTCACAACATTTTACACCGTGCTTTTCATTTATTGCTGAGATATCCTGTTTAGCTGAGCGCTGCCGTAGCTGCTGTGCAAGAAGGCGTCCAGCCCTCTCACCATGCTCATHMRAGCCATACCTAGATTTGGATATTAAATATTCGGCCTGTTGGGTAGATAAGATGTTAAACTCTGTTTGGAGTAATGTACGTTTCTTAAGTCCTGTGTAAAAGCATGGCAGCATTCCCTGTCTAATTGTAAAATCTGATCTGTCAGCTATTTTAGCCGTTCGACGTTTTTCTTT
>NW_013952931.1:247213-249403 GCF_001266775.1 Austrofundulus limnaeus | reverse complement strand
GGTTCCCTTACTTTAAAGTATTATTACTGTTTATGCTCCTTGCTGCACTGATAAATAAATCACTAACCAAGATCCGGACAGACGAACAAAAAGAGGAATGTTGTCCCTGAGAATAATGTCTAAAATTAAATCAAAATATAACACGGGACATAAAGTTAAAAGGTTCATTACAACCTGACAGTCATAATGGATCGATGAGGGTTGGACCTGCGGTCAACGCCGGTCCTCGTTGTCCGTCGCTGAGATGATCCTCTTTTTAACGTAGTCCATTGCTTTATTGGCATCCAGGAATTCCTTGCTTTCCTCCCCATGAGAGATGCGGAGTTGTGCAGGAAAAAGCAGGCCGTAGCGAACATCACGTCAGTTGCGAAGGAGTCTCCTCACCTCCGTAAACGCCACTCGAGCCTTGGCCACAGCCGCCGTGTAGTCAGATGTTATGATGATCGGTGACTCTTTAAAACGAAGAGGACCACGACTCCGAGCCCGACGCAGTATTTCCACACATTCTTGATAATAGCGCAGCTTAGCAACAATGACCCGCGGCTTACCGCCTGACCTGTTTCCACTTGGAGAACAATGGGCTCGGTCCACCAGTGGCTCTTTATCCATCTGTAGAACCTCTGCTAGCAGTTTAGCCACTGCTGAAATGGAGCTGGATTCTGGCGTCTCAGGAACTCCAATAATCCGCACATTGCACCTTCTCATGCGCCCCTCCATATTGTCATACTTCTTTTTGAGCCCATCGACTTCTTCTTTCAGTTCCAACACGGTGGTGCGCAAAACAACAACCTCATCAGACCAGTTTGATAAACCATCCTCCACTTCTTTAAAGCTTTGCTTAACATGGTCCAGATCTGCGCGCAGTAGCATCGTGCCGTTAGCCACCTCCGCTCTCACCGCTTGTAGCTCTCCTTTAATAAGAGTAAACTCTTCAGCCACAACTGCTTTTATTTCGGATTTTATCACAGCTGAGAGATCGGTTTTTATACTGGCAAGAATGTCCAACTTCAATGAGAGTGTGTCCGCCTCACTGCGGGAAGGAGAATAGGGCGCCAAAGGTCCGGCTTTAGCTTTAGCTGCAGTTAACTCCGAGGCGGCGTTGACTAACAGTCGCAGAGATGTTTGCCTTTTCTCGAGTTTGTCGCCATTCTTCTACTCTTCCAGGCAAGAATCACTCAGGGGTCGAGTGCAGACAGACCAAACGCTCAAAACAGCAAGGACATTCGGCAGAGAACCACAAACAGAACAGTCAGAGCGGGAGCCCACGCGACACACGTCTTACTCCTCCGCCATCTTGCCTCCCCTCAGTGTTTTTATTTTTATTGTTCAATTTACAGTAACTACGTTGATCGTTGTGATTATGACTTCACTATGTTTTATAATGAAATATGCCTACATAAAATATTTCTTTGAATCACAGACAAATATTTTTAATTTATTTCAGTTTAAATGATTTTCTTATATTCCAATGAACTTTAGTTCATTTTTCATTCAGTGTAAGTCCGTCAAAGTTAAAACTTGTTTTTCTGAATAGGCGCAAATTTTTATCCCATGGCAGGGACTAGTAGACTCAACATTTTCATTCCTTCCTCCTGTCTAACACGAGTCGAGGTCACTACTGCTCCTTAAAGAGTAACTTACCCCAAAATTAACTTTTTTTAGCTGACAAACTGTCTAGAATGTGTCTAAAATGTTGTATAGTACTGTTTCTGTGCTAATTTTGATGTTTTTGTGCGTATTTGTTCAAATCTGTAATATTTGGTCTAAAAACGTGCTTTTGCTGCTCATATGGGTAGAGCAGTGGTACTGCAGGCTAATTTGCATGTTGGTTAACGGTTCTCCACGGTGACGTGTCTTCTCCATGGTTTCGTCACAGCAGCCGTGTTCTTGTATAAAAGCCTCTCTCTAATGGTGCGTTCACACCGAACGCGATTTCAGCGTCAGGAGCAGCAGGTTTACATACAAAGTCTATGGTGGACGCACTTCAAGCAACATCGGGAAGTTCTGCGGCGACTCACGCGCGATTAGAGCAGCGCGATTTGAACGATATGGATGATCTGAGCGTTCAACGCGCTGAGGCGCAAATCGCTGAAGTTAGAAAATCTGAACTTTTGCAGCTGACGCTGTGAGGATCTCACAGTCACACTCCTGATTGGTCTGGCAGCTAACAGGCAGCAGCTGGTGGTAATC
>NW_013952931.1:244942-246806 GCF_001266775.1 Austrofundulus limnaeus | reverse complement strand
AGCTTCAAACTTCAGCGTTGGCTGCGATTTTGAAGCTGAAATCGCGTTTGGTGTGAACGCACCATAAGACGCCCCTGCAGCAGTCAGAGGGTGGAACAGTTAGCAAGCTTAGCATGATCGTCTGTTGACCTTCAGCCTCGGGTGGGGAGAGGAGCTGACTGCTGAGCTTGTCCCCCCCCCACACACAAACACATATGCACACACCAGCTGTATATCCTACACAGCAGGAAGGGAGGAGGGGAAAAAGGCAGAGAGAGAGCGTGTAGCTGCAGCCCGAACCGGACTGAACTTCAGTCAAACAAGACCCAACACTTTATTCCTGATTTAAACTAGTGATCTTGTGAGCAGCTGCAGCTGTATGCTTTTATTTTTTTATGCTAGGCTGTCAGAGCGCTCCACCTCCTCTGTCCGGGGCTGGTGTGGTGTGAGGCGGACAGAGCTCAGCCGAGGCTGCTGGAGCTTCATGTCCTGATCCACGGAACCAACACGAGTCAGTCCCAGACCAAGCTGACTTGATCAAGTCTCTCTCTGCCTCTGGTAAGGGGGGTGGGGGTGGGGGGGTGAAAAATCCTCCACCTCAGACTGTTTAGAGATGTAACCATCTGCGATACTGTGGTCACTCTCCATGTAGCATCAATTATGCTAATGCTAGCTGCCTGTCACGTTCTCTTGTCCTGGCCACACCTCCGCTTTCTAACCCACCCCTTCCCCACCCACATCCCCTCCCCTACCCACTTTGATGCATTTTTCAAATTTCGCCTTGGGGCGGAGTTATCTTTTCACAGTGGGGTAAGATACAATTTAACAAACCTAGTGAATTCTGCCCCCATGCTTGACTTGACGGTCAAAAACACCAACAGGTAAAGCGAAAGTTTTGTAAAGTGTCCGGAGGTCCAGCCATCGTGGTAGTGAAGACGCAGAGTGCTCGTTCTGGCTTCACAATTTGATAAGATAGTTGATAATTCTTGTATCTTAAAACTAATCCTCCTTCTTCTTACTTTTCTTAAGCTTAAACCCTTGCCATACGTTTAATGTGCCTGTAAACACCTGGTTTATCAAGATCTAAACGTAATGTTTACTGTTCACTGTTCTTTCTGAGTTGTCATATTTTGCATTTATCATTATGTACGAGTAAGGGATTCCTGTAAATGTTTTAACTCATAAAGTTCTGAATATTCACATTAGTTTGTACATAAGTAGTTTATTTTATTCTGTTAATAAATATAATTTATTTTAGAAAACTTGAACTACTGAACTGGCAAATTATTATGTGTGCATGTTTCTCATTTTCACCACAGAGAGGTGTTTCATCTTCCCAGAGAAAGGACTTGTGATTCCTCATAACTTAGAGTTTTGAGAAGTGTGGAGACCTTAGTTCTCTTACAACATGAAAGAGGAAACCTCAAACCAAATTAGGATATGAGAATTTTCCAGCTGGTAATGAAAATATTCTTGCTAGCATGCAGGAAAAGTAGCAAAACCAGAGCTTTTCTGCTCAAAACAATTGTTAGTTGTTGGTATTGCTCAGAAAAGTGCTCCAAAATGTTCTTTAGAATTTCATTTTGGACATTTCCTTCAAGGGATACATAGATAAGGTACTTATTCATCATATTTTGATGAAATCCAATATCATACATTTTTCTATTAATCTTGTCTCTATCCCACCCCTCAACCAAGTGACACTCCTTGGTTCCAAGTGACAGGTCACAAACAAGATTTCACCAAATGCCCTGGATTCCCTTCAAATAGAGGATTTTTCAGACTTTGCCTTCCTGGACCTCAAGATGGAGAAGGTGATTACAGAATGTGTGTGTGTGTGTGTGTGTGTGTGTGTGTGTGTGTGTGTGTGTGTGTGTGTGTGTGT
>NW_013952931.1:238746-243626 GCF_001266775.1 Austrofundulus limnaeus | reverse complement strand
TTTCAAAATATGTCTGGCACTTTGGAGAAAATCAAGGACTCGCTGGAGGGATTATGTATCCCCTCTGCTCTGGGAACGTCTCTGAGTCCCCCAGGACGAGCTAGAAAGTGTCGCTGGGGAGAGCGGGGTCTTTCTGCAGCTGCCCCCGCACCCGATAGCGGATAAGCCGGCCGGACGGACAATTTATATTGTTAGTCTAAATTATTACATTTAAAATTATAACTCTAATTCAAGCAGAATAGCCTACTGTCAACATAATTATGGAGTGTGATTTATTTTCAACTCAAAATATCTTCAAACTAACGAAATATAAAGTTATTAGGAGGAAAATCCACCTGGATAACAGCAGACTGACTGCTCGTAAAATATACGACAGGTCTGGACCACTCGTGAATTTTGTTTGTATCTGAAAAAAATCTTAGAATACGAAAACATTGGTGAATGTCACAAATTCTCCTAAATCACTCGTACGCACAACTTAAGAACAAATCTGTGCGTACAAACGGTTCTTGCATAAGGCCCAATTCTCAACTATAAGAAGAGATTCATCACGGGATGATGGTGGGTTCATTAAACTTCATGAGACGTTGTCAACATCACTTCCTGTCAAACTTAGAGTTTTTCCTGAAATTGAAGATAGATAATGCACATAACTCAATAGCACCAACTACCTGACAGTAGTTTGGTCCTTTGACTCCATGTTGTGTTTTTTAGAGCTTTAAATCCTTGTAACGCTGCCACAGATCAGTGACAATTCAGAAACCAAAGAAAAGCTTTAATCCAAGCTACATTAAATGTATCTTTAACATAGTTAAACAATCTTTAGATTGAGGAAAACTATGAAAATTTGATGTACTTTGACAGTTTCTCACTATAATTCATTCTGGCAACTAAATCATTAAATGAACTGGAGTAAATTTTGTTAACATGTTTCTATGGCATTAAGTCTACGTTTAACCTGCTTTTTCTGTGGACAAGATTTAGTTTCTCCTTTTCGACTTTATCTGTCTATGAATGCATGTCAAATGTTTAGTGACCTTTTCTTATACGTTATTATTTTGGTAAAATGGCAGACACGATAATAAACTTTTCATTTTTTATAGTGTTTTACAACAGTAACTACCCAAAATAATGATATAGAATTCCTGAGGTTGGAGCCCACCCAATTCAAGATGGCTACCATAGTCAATTAACCATAGAAAACAAAGATAAAGCCTAGAATTCAGACAACTTTAGATCTTAAGTGAATTGGTGTCTTTTATCTTATCACTATCAATAAAAATGTGTACTTGTGAATTTCCTTCAGGATAAAAAAATCTTATCTTGCTCTATTTTGGTTCAGGGAGAACGCATCAAGGTAAAAATCTCTACATCCAGTCACAACATTCAAAAGTTTCCATCCGTTCAGCTTTTTACAGAAACAGAAACATTTAGATTTTCTGAGTATCCCCACTCTGCTAAAGCACCGCGTCTTGACCTTGTCCTCTCTGCGAGCCTCCTCTGTAATGAGAGACGCTTCAGTTGGCAAATGCCAGCAATTATATATGCACACGCACATGAATGCAAGTGTGCACACTGTCAACCTCACTGCTTAATTATTCAGAACGAAAATCCAAAATAGCAACACGGATCAGGTATCTATTTTTACTACAAAGACTGTTGATCTTTGGGAGCTGTTTCCGACTACGTGTCAAAATCTGTCATCAACTGCGATCATTAAGGGCTCCTTCAAAAAAATATCCGCCCCCCTCCTTTTCCTGTGTTAGCAGATGTAAACATGCTATGCACAGAGGGATTTAACCAAAGATGATGCGAGTGCTTGTTGACAGAGCTTGTGTTCATATCTTTGTCCCATAAAGGAGTGGAAGAAGAGTGTCAGCGTGGGTGCCAGTTCATGTTGCAGGCGCTCTTGAGTGTAACTTGTAGGCCTTTGTTTTCTGACAGCTCCCACAGATAAAGAGGATCACTATTTGATTATATTGACAACCCAAAGGCATCATTAAAGCAGCATCTTTGGGTTGTAAATAAACACCTAGGAGAAATGGGAGTCGGAGAACAAGAGACAGAGATGGGAAGAAACAGGAAGCACACAGTTGACAGCTATGCAGTAGGAAAATAAAATATTATTCTTTTGTTGTTAAAATAAATACTTTTTTGTATTTAAAATATATATTTCCTGGATGGAAGTGTGCTATTTAAAAACGAGTTCAGCTCAGTGACTGGGCTTGATGTCACTGTGGTATTTAGCATACTAGAAGCTCATTTCAGTGATTACAATCAAGAGCGGCCAGAACGATCGCATCCCTCCACTGCCATGTTTCATACTGATAATGAACCATTCATTTAAACTAATTTGCTGCGGGACTCCAGTAATCTTCCCCTTGAGTTAAGATGGAAAATGAGCCATCGTAATCGTCTTATTGTCTCCGCTGTGTTCGCCTCTGTGTGTCAGAGTGTGTGCGTGAAAAATGTAAAGCGGCACATTTCCCTGTACTGTGAGCTGAGAGGTTATGGTCCAAGCTATGGAAATATTTGCTTTGTCTAAAGAGGCTTTGAAAATGTACCATTTGAATATATATTCAACCACAATACTAAAACTGTTTGGACATCATGTAAAATGTAAATTATTCACAATTCAACAAAGTAAACATACCAAGTGTTTAAACTAGGGGTGATAGGGATGGGGCAAATGGCTCTAGATGAGCCGTTTGTTTCATAGAGCCATTTGATTTTGAGTTACATCATCACATAGTGCTTTACATCATCATGTATGGTGATGATGTAATTACGTTACATTGGTTAACATCAATGTAACCTGTGTGATTTGTTACACGGATCCCCTCCACCTTTCCTCCTGAGCTGCTGTACTCCACCCCTCAGCCTGTTTTCCATGAAAAAGCAACAGAGGAGCGATTGTCTATGTGGTTAACGAGGTAAACATATTACTAGGAGGAAAAGAAAAGATCAAATTTCGAATGGCTATTTGCTGTCCGCAACTTGGTTCCTGTCGTACATTAAGGGGTCGTTCAAAATTTGGATTGCTTGTAAACATCTTATAACTAGTCTCCCAATATCAGTTTTTCTTAGTCCATGTACGATTTCATTTGGGTATTTACCAATACCAAGTACCAGTACTAATATATACTGTTGCAAGATTTTTAAATAAATAAAAATAACACAGAAGACTTCCTTTCCACTTAAATACATTTTCTCAAACATGGAACACATAAGCTTTTCACTTGAAATGTAAACTGTAACACATTCAGCAGACCATTGATACTAGTAACCCAGTATTGATGGTATCTGTATTTGTTCTAATCCAAACATTTTGTACAAGTACTTCTAAAATCCCTGATATCAGGACACCAGTAGTTTAGTAAAAATGTGTGCAATTTTTAAAATGAAAAAGACAAGTTTGAATTGAATTCAAAATGACCTTGTTGGCTTCAACCTTAACCTAAAGCTCTCTTTTGCAATTGAGACAATTGTGTTTCAACAAGACTAACCTGTATAAATAAAGGAAATGAAAGTGTTCTAATAAAATGAATGTGCATATTACACTCACAGAAATGATTCATGGCGCAAGTAATGTTTATGCATTTAAATCTATTTGATTTTATTTAAAAACTCATATTTTTAACATTTATGCATTAAAATGAAATATTATCTACATAATTTGATAAATTATCAAATATATTAAATGTAATTAGTTAATACTTACTAACATTGTTTAAATAATCAAAGATGTAAAACAAACAANGAGGACCCTTCACAACAGGATCACACATACTTCCACACATCTCGCAGAAAGGATGTGCAGGACAAGATGACTCAGTGTGATGAGGTTGCATATTTGTGACCCATCATATCAAAAGGATCAAGAGGATTAAGTCGAATTTGGTCAAAATAACCTAATTACATTTCAGATTCTTGGCTTTAAAAGCTACATTTTGATACCTGGATCATTCTGATATTGTAATTAAATCCATATATATGACTCAATTTGTCTTGTTGGTTACAATAATACATAAATATTTGGTCTGAATCCTAATTTGATGTCATTTTAATGAGGAATTTTTGATGTCCTTTTAAAGAGGAAACCTCAAGTTATATTTGAATTTTGAGATTTCCCAGCTTAAAAAAAACACATTGCAAGCTCACAGGGAAAATCTCAAAATTTAAGGCGTTTTTCCTCAAAATCAGTTTTTTTGTTGCTACTGTTCAAAATAGTGCTTCAAAATTTTGTTTTATGATTATATTTCAGACAGTTCATTCAACTGATACATTGATAAGGCTTTTATTCATCATATTTTGACAAAATGCAATTTTTGTTAACATTTTAGTCAAAACACTGTATTTGCCTATTTCTCCATACATCACTTTTGGACTTAAACCTTGTTTCGATGTGATGGGTCACATTTCCTTCTACAAAAAATTCAAGATTTTTACTGTGTTCTGTGTACTTTTAAACCAATTTTGTCATAAAAACATTTCGCTGCAAGTTGAACTTTGTGTATGTGATAAATTTATTTGATTTGATTGCTCCCATTTTTATCTTCTGTTACTAACATATTTTTTGAAGGCAATGCATTCCACATACAGAAAAAGCTACATACATAATTTTGCATTTTAGGTAAAAATGATTTTTATCAAAACCATAAATGTAATTTGACACTTTTTTATTGTTTATCAAGGAGTAATAAAGTATATAAATTCTTACATTCAGTGTTGTCAGTACATCATCATGTCACTTTCCAATTAGTGTTTTCTGGAGAAGGAAAAGTGGCTGAATTTGTGCTTTACTAACACCATCTCTGAAGTCTTTGTGTGAAAGATGATGAGGTGTGTTTGGGAGTACTTCTGTCATTAAAGTCCTGGAG
>NW_013952931.1:230285-237307 GCF_001266775.1 Austrofundulus limnaeus | reverse complement strand
AATAGTAGTTCAAATGCATGTACTGTATTTTAGTTTAGCTATGCTCCCCAGTGTAGGTAAGGACATAGTGTGTACTGTAAATAAATAATGCACCATTGTGACACATTCGTTTGAAGACGTGGTTCTGCAGGTTTGTCATTCTGAGTGTCTTGCACTGGGTCAGACTCTGGCTCATACATGTAAGGCTGGATTGACAAGTCTACTTTTGACATCTTTATACTTTCTTACCATCTGCCATCACTAATATGCACCTTCATATACATTCATTTTTGTACTGTACTTTACGGTGTATATATGTATATAAATAAACATATGTGTATATGTGCATTGGAACATATCACATGTGTATATTGTGGGGTTTTGTTTATCTTTTATTAATCTTTCATTATTCTTCTCAGCCTCTCTTGTATTAAGCTGCAGTAATGTGCAAATTTCCAGACTGTGGGATCAATAAAGTTTTATCTTATCTTATTTTATCTTAAAAACAGTTTTTAGTCGGTAGATAACTGTGTTTTTGCTATGAAACTACAGAAACTACAAACATGGCTAAACGGGGTGGAGTCGAACGCTCAGCAACCTGGAGGGGGCAGGGTGTGAAATATCTCATTTGTATTTAAAGAGACCGCACCAAAACAGCTTGCTCTGAGGCRCAACTCAAAACAGGGGTAAAGCAAGGAAAGCAAGGAGTCTGTGGAGCAACAAAAATGAGGAATTAAGACCAAAGCGTTGCAGTTTTATTTTAAATAGACCATAAGTGAATGATTTAGACGTGAAAAAGAAGGATTTAAAAGCATGATATGATACCTTCAAAGCATAAAAGCTCAAACTACAAAAAAAAAAAAAAAAAAAAAAAACTGCTCAGATGCCTCTTGTGTCCATAAAAAAGATGGAGTCATATTTCTGTGTATTTAGGTAAGACTGAGTATATTTTAGTTAACTGAAAAAAGTTTGTGTGGCTGTTTGCACATTCTCATGACACATAAAACCCATGTGTATATTTCTGCACTTTCACGCAACACTCGTATACATCCTGATGTGTGTGTGTGTAACCTGGTCTTGAGTGTATGAGGTGTCTCAGTTAACAAAAAATTCCAAATTATCATAAAATTACCATTTTCACCAATTTCCACCATCCATCCATCCATCCATCCATCCATCTATACATCCATCCATCCATCCATCTATCCATCCATCCATCCATCCATTATCTTAACCAGCTTCTTACCTTCATGGTCATGGGAGTCACTGGTGCTCATACCCAGCAGTCACAGTGTGAGGGGCAGGGTACACCCTGGACAGGTTGCAAGTCCATCACAGGATCACACAGAACAACCATTCACTCTCACTCACACCTAGGAACAACATGGAGTTACCAATGAAACTAACAAGCATGTTTTTGGTCGGTGGGAGGAAACGGAGTACCCAGAGAAAACCCACGCATGCATGCAGGGGCGGAGCCAGGGATGGCCATGGCCACCACAGCCATATCTTTGGCCACCCTGCTGTACACATCCACTGTACACAGTGAAACAACATTTAGGGGTGTAATAATCCTCCTGAACATTTGGTGGCAGTGTTAAACAGTTTGAAACATCACCAAGCTCTATCACTGAAGAAGAGTAATGACAAGGAAGTGATGTTTTTTTTTATATACAGAACGTTGGTTACGTATTGTAACCCCAGATTCTATGAGTGTAAGCGTAGCCCTCTAAGGCTATCGCAGATGGGTACCCCCGCACGCGCTCACGCATTCTGAAGAACCAATAGTCTACGCCCACGTACTGTGGGCCTCACCTCGGTCCATATAAAAGGGGAGGATGGACCTGAGTTCAGCTCCCAATAGCTTACTTTTTCTTCAGCTACAGGAGCCAGTGAGGCCCTGATCCTTAGAGGGCTGCGCTTACACTCATAGAATCTGGGGTTACAATACGTAACCAACGTTCTATTTTGTGTAAACTCTGCCCTCTAAGGCTATCGCTGATGGGTATTAGAGGCGGAGCCTGATGTAGTCTACGCCTCACCGGCTTGACATACTCGTGAAGCTTCCGCCCAAAACACCCCTTTTGATGTTGCATAAGCAAAAAAGGCAGCAGCAACAGCTGATTCACATAGTGAACAGATTTGCATGAGCCCCTGTGTYCATCACATGATCCAGATGATGTGAAGAAGAGACAGCACACTGTATGTGCAGTATCACTTCAAGCACAAAAGTCATTATTTGTCCAATAATTTAAGACAATATATATATTACCCTGACAAGGTCCTGAGAACAGAGTGAGTCAGAGAGGGGCCCGAAACATCCCGTAGATAAAAACGGATGAAGGGGCAAGGGGATGACCAGGAGGCTGCAGAGCAAATATCCTGAATTGATACTCCACTGTACAGAGCAGTGGAGGAAGAGATCCACCTTGTGGAATGAGCTGACAGTACAGCTGGAGGCTGCAGACCTGATGAGATGTAAGCCTGCGAAATAGCCTCACAAATTCAAAGTGACAACCTCTGAGAGGACAAAGGTTGTCCTGCAGGCTGCTCTCTGTAGTGAACAAACAAACACTGAGAGCGCTTGATCTGTGCCGTGCGTGTAACATAACACGAGAGTGCGCGTACAGGGCATAGCAGGTGAGAAACTGCTTCCTCCTCTGAATTATGAGGAGGAGGACAGAAGCCGCTCAGAGTAATAACTCTGGAGCTGTAAGAGCTCGTGATGCTCTTAGGCATAAAAGCCGGATTGGGACGCAAAGTCGCCGAGTCATTCTCCCGTATTCTGAGACAGGAGGGAGACACTGATAGAGCAGACAGCTCGCTGACTGTCTTGCTGATGTTAACGCTAACAGCAGCGCTGTTTTTGAGGCAAAACTTTAATGAGACCTGATCCAAAGGCTCAAAGGGAGCTTTAGTTAAAGCGCGTAGCACTAGTGTCAAATCCCACTGTGGTACGAAAGTGCGCGTGACAGGTCTGCGCCTGCACACTCCTTTTAAGAACCGTTTTACCAACGGATGATTAAAAAACTGTCCTGTCACCAAAAACCCTCGTGACAGGAGGAAATCGCCGCAGCATACGTCTTAACGGTGCTGAAGGCTAAACCTCTGTCCATTAATATCTGTAGGAAAGACAGAATGCAGGACAAAGAGCAGAAACTGTCTGCAGTTTTTTCTACACACCAGCGCTGAAAGGATGACCACTTGGCTGTGTAGGATGAAAACTGTGGATGCTACGCGCGCATCTTGGATGGTGCGCACCACATCAGCAGATAAACCCAGGTTTACTAAGCATTCAGTTTAGCGGCCAGGCCCAAAGGGGCTGGCCCAGTCTCGGGAAGCTCCTGATCGCTCCTCCCGCCTGCAGGAGAGTGTCCTCCTGCCAGGGTAGCTGAAGCAGGAGGCCTGACAGTAATGACTGGAGGACCGGGAACCAGTGCACTCCCGTGCGCTCCGGAGCGATCAGAATAGCCTGCCGACGGTCTGCTCTGATCCGGTCTAGTAGTCGCGGGATCAGAGGGACAGGAGGGAAAGCATAAAGCAGCTTGTCCGGCCAGGGACGGTGCGCAAAGGCGTCCACTCCTAGAGGAGGGTCGTCCCGTGAGCTCAGGGAGAACCAGAGGTCGCACTGTGCGTTTTCTCTGCTGGCGAACAGGTCCACTTCCGCCTTGCCGAATCTGTCCCAGATTTGAGTAATTATGGTCATGTGCAGGGCCCAGTCCCCATCCTGGAGACCCCCTCTGGACATGATGTCCGCTCCCTTGTTCAGCACACCCGGAATGTAGATCGCTCGGATTGAGCACAAGTGGGTGTGTGCCCAGAGGAGAAGCTGTCTGGCTGTCCAGCAGCTGCCGGGAACGTACCCCTCCCTGGCGATTTATGTAAGCCGCTGCCACTTTGTTGTCAGTGTGGACCAGAACATGCTGGTCCTGGACCAGATGAATGAAATGCACAAGCACTTTCCACACAGTCAGAAGTTCCAGAACATTTATGTGGGGGACGGGATGGGCAGATCACCGGTCTCCCATAGTCTGGGACAAGCATCCCCCCCCCCACCCCCACCCTGACAGTGACGCGTCTGTGAAGACCGGCACGTGATGTGTCGCTCTGCTCAGAGGGACTCCTGCCGACAGTGTGTGTGGCTTCCTCCAGTGGCTCAGATCCACCTCCACTGAGGAGGGGATCTATACGATCCTGCGCTTGTGGCGTATCGGATCGATCTTTAGCCGGGAGAACCACCACTGTAAGCGTCTTGTGTGTAGCAGCCTGAGCGGAACCACCGCGTGGGCTGCTGTCATCATGCCCAAGAGATGCATGATGGTTAGAGCTGTCACTGACCTGCGGGGTCTGACATGCACTAACAACGACAGCAGAGTCCCTTATCTGACTAGGGACAGATGAGCTGTCATGGTGACTGAGTTCAGATCCACACCCAAATTCGTGATGGATTGGGCCGGAATGAGAGAACTCTTTTCCCAGTTTATGGAAAAACCCAGCATCCTKAGGTGTGYTGACAGTTTCTCCGTCTGTGACGCTGCTTCCTGTCTGGATGGAGCCAGCAGGAGCAAGTCGTCCAGATAAAAACAGGATTCTCATTCCTGCTGAGCGCAGAGGTTGCAGTGCTGTCTCCGCAGGGCTCCGAGGAGCCCTGCGCGCCTTCGTTTTGAATGCGGCCTGGGAGGGGTTGCCTCCAGGGCCATTCGTGAGCATGAGTTAAGGCGAGTTTCAGCGGAGCCAAACACTGCACTCATCGTGCGGCTGTGATTGGTGGATTCATGCTGAAACGAGGGAGGAGGGTGACATGCCCCTGCTTGTGATGTGGCTCATGCTGCCTGTCTTCTCTTACGTCCGCCGTTCGCCGGCGGGGTGAAGAGAAGAGTGTGTGTGTGTTCGCCTGCCACGAGGGGGTGGAACAGACCACCGAACGTGGAACGGTGGGAGAAGACGTTTTTGTGTGTGACTGTGTTTAGCAAGGACCAGAGGCCGGCTAGTTTCAGAACTAGCGGACCTAGCTTTAGCCATACACATTTCTCCTGCTTCCAAACCATGATGCAGGATGCACACCAGGCGTGAACAGCGCAGAGATCCAAACTCGTGCTGGCCTCTGTGCTGAGGTCCCGTCACATTTTTTTTAAGTTGACGGCCTGGAGAGTGATGTTGTTGGTTGCAGCACCCGACTGTGCCGCACGATGACGGGACTGGTCGACCCAGCTGCCAAGCTGCTGGTGTACCGCTTGTGAGAGGAAAGGTCGCCATCCGGCTGACCGCTCCGCCTCAGTGACGAAGACCATGGAGGACTAAGATTCCAGTACTTGGACCGGCAAGAACCGAAGTCGGTCACCCCCTCCACTTTGTCACATCCGCGTGGAATGAGACCGGAGCTCTCAGCTTGGAGTAAGCAACTCCTAGCATTGTAGCTAGCATCTCCATGCTAGGGGCAAAAACCCGTCTTGGCTAAACGGTCTGGGTGAGCTCCCAGTCCAGTCCTGGCTGGGAGCACCGACCACTGAATGCCTTAACCCAGCTATCTAACACCTCCGTGTTGCAAGCGAGCCAATAGCAGCCAACACATCATGTGTTACAAACCAGCTAGCAGCAGTCTGCAACTGCCCTGGTCAAGCTACATAGCACGTCCATGGCTAGAAGCTACACCAAGCGGCAGCACCCTGACTCCAGCTTCTCCACTGAAAAGCGGGGTCCAGTTCGGCGCCACGCGCTGAGATATAGCGCACTGCTTAGCTTAGCTAGGTGGCTAACCGGCTTAGCTAGTTTGCCGCCGTGATCTCCGGTGGGAAACCCCGCTAGCCTGGGCCTCCATCCCCGGAGAAGATAGTTCAGACCATGCCGAGATGAGAAGCGCATGGTCCGAAAAATCTGGAAAAGCTTCCAGTCCAGTCCTGGCTGGAAACGTCGATGTCTGAAGGCCTTAACTACTAGCTTCCACATCCATGTAACGAGTGAGCTAGTGGAGGCTATGAAAAACTGGGACTTCTGTGGAAGCACGAAGATGTCCGAAGATGTCCGGCGCCTTAGCTTAGCATAATACTGCACCGCAGGGACACCCGCAGGAAAAATACATGCTAGCTAACCACGGTCAGCCTTCTCGGAGGAAGGAGACCGGAGTTAAAACGGGTTGTGCCGGGGAAAGCCGAACCCCGAGCAGCCCGGAAAGGACGGCTACGCGGATCATAGCTCGGTGGCGCCGGACACGAATTCCATGTCAATATAAAAGRAATCATAGCACTTACATGTATGTGGCGTCTTCTATGGTTACATGCGAATGCCGAAGCTGAAGAAAAAATGGGAGCTGAACTCAGGTCCGCCCTCCCCTTTTATATGGACCGAGGTGGGGCCCACAGGACGTGGGCGTAAACTATTGGTTCTTCAGAATGCGCAAGCACGCGCGGGGGTACCCATCAGCGATAGTCTTAGAGGGCGGAGCTTACACGAAATAGAACCTATGTCTGTAATCTGACTTATAGTGTCAATTTTTGGACTTATGGTGACAAATGTTTATTTATTTATTTATTTATTTATTTATTTATTTACTTACATTTTATGTTCTGAAGGCTGCATGATGCCCTGTCCCTTCTGGTTGTGAGTAGGCCTATCACTAAATCAGAAAAAGTGAAACACCCCTCTAAATTCACTGTTGGTGGTTACCAGTATTGCAGCTGTTCATTGGGTAAAATTATTAAAATTAGTTTTAAACATGTAGCTGAGGGTCATCATTATTTGGCACAATGACATATGTTACAATTAAAAATAAATCAATAAACAATATAAAAGTAAAAGACACCCCTAAAGTCATTGGATATGATAAATTGTGTCACGTAAACATTATCTCAGCTGTAGCCGTGAGTTTAAAACAGGATAATGAAAGTTTAATGAAGAATCTGTCTCTGAAATAATTATTAAACCAAGTGTTTATTTTATGTAGGTAAAAGTATGCGTAACAACCTGGTAAAATACGCCAGAATGCTGGAAAGGGCAACTATTTTGTTCAAAATGTTCTGGTGGAGGACCCCCAGACCCCCCAACAG
>NW_013952931.1:222403-229120 GCF_001266775.1 Austrofundulus limnaeus | reverse complement strand
GTTGTCAGGTAGCCATGATACCAGAGCCTGTCTGTATAATGTCTTGTGACGTCCACGACCTACCCCAGTTACCACTACTGTGCATGTGTGTCAAGGACAGAAAGGCAGATGTGGCAGTGGAAGGTGTCAGAGCAGTTTGGACAGAAAAACAAAGTAAAGAACAAAAATAAAACGAAAACGATTAATCGATTATTAAATTAGTCATCGATTAATTTAATAACCGATTAGTCATCAAATAATTGATTAATCGTTGCAGCCTCAGCTCATTCTGATCAACATGAACCTGTTTCTGATCCTTGCAAACCTCACTGAAACCTTTGGTACAAAATCTGAATAAATCTCCATCTGATCAACTTCTTTTCATTGGTTTCTTCTTTGAAAGTTTCCATCAGTCACGTTGCTTTGCTGCAGCTGATGTCACAACACAAAACTTGTGTCTTTCTTCACTCATGACAAACATTTCTGGCACACTGGCAGTTCCTGTTGAACCTGTTTTATTTGTCTTGTGTGTGTGTTGTGGAGCGTGGCGGCACTTGACTGTGATAGAAAACTTTTAATCGTCATACATTTTTGACTCTTTCAGTTCAGTGCCAAAATCTTCTATCAAGCCTTGTGTTTCCATCTTTTTCTTGTTCTCTTTTGTGCATGACAGTTTGGACATGTAAAGAATTAGTCTGATTAGTATCACAAAAACTTCAGGTTAACATTCCAGAGTCTTGCCCCTCCCCCAGGCTTTTTTCCCCCCACACTGGTTACATTTTAGTCTTTAATCTTGCTTTGAGCCACTTGTCAGTCAGATGGGTGTATCCATCTACACACAAAACACTGTTTAGATAACACTCATCACAAGGCTTTCTCTGCTCCACCTGCTCTGTCTCTGCATTGCACCTTTCTGGAAAAGAGAGTTTGCCACAGAGGCTTTCAGTCGCTCCAAGCATGAGCAGCTCCAGCAAGCAGACGTGGGCTCATTGAGTGAAGAAGTCTCCGTTTAAAGCAGGTGAGGAAAACTGTTCACTCATTTTTATTCAGCATTGTCAAGGTAAGAGATTTTACAGCATCATGTATAATTTAAATTCACCGTTGTGTTTAATTTCAAATGGTGAATAATGAACTGTTTTGTTTTGTTTTTCAAATGATTGACTTTGGTGACAATTGAGAAAAGTAATTTAATTCAAAGATTCAGTGGTTGGAAAAATATTTTAGTCAAATCGGAGACTTCTTCTGAAGAAGTGTTTTTCTTTTCTCACTGTGATTTAACAGAAAGGACGATAAAAACTATTGTCAAGACTAGTTCTGTTCCCAACTTAGAAACATCATCTGCACCTACGCTGAAAGAAGGGCATAAACCTTCACAAACTTTTAGAATCAGCTGTAATTTTCAGTCCCCACCCCCTCCCACACACACACACACACACACACACACGTTGTATCTTTGCAGAGCTTTGTATGAAGACATTTAATCACTATTTATTCTCTATTTAAAGTTTAGGATGTCAGACACCCGCTAGTCGAAGCGATGTTAACTGCTTCAATATGTTTTTAATCTGAAAAATATCTATAGTATCGTTGATACGTTTTTGTTCAGTAAACAAGCAGATCATTTTGCAGCACATTTTTCTTTGGCGTTATTGTGACGTTTAGATTGCAGTTTGAGTAAGCTACTACAGTTTAATAAGTAGGCCTGTCACAATAAACAAATTAATTAACCTTGTGATAAATTAAAATGAAGACAATAATTTTCATTTGTCTGCTTGTTTGTTTTCTCTGTTTCCCTCTTTTTTACTTCTTAGCAAAGAGAGGTACAGTGGGGAAAATAAGTATTTAGTCAGTCACCAATTGTGCAAGTTCTCCCACTTAAAAAGATGAGAGAGGCCTGTAATTGACATCATAGGTAGACCTCAACTATGAGAGACAAAATGTGAAAATAATTTTGAGAAAATCATTTTGTCTGACTTTTAAAGAATTTTTTTGCAAATAATGGTAGAAAATAAGTATTTGGTCACCTACAAACAAGCAAGATTTCTGGCTGTCACAGACCTGTAACTTCTTTTTTAAGAGGCTCCTCTTTCCCCCACTCATTACCTGTATTAATGGCACCTGTTTGAAGTCGTTAACAGTATAAAAGACACCTGCCCACAACCTCAAACAGTCACACTCCAAACTCCACTATGGTGAAGACGAAAGAGCTGTCAGAGGACACCAGAAACCGAATTGTAGACCTGCACCAGGCTGGGAAGACTGAATCTGCAATAGGCAAGCAGCTTGGTGTGAAGAAATCTACTGTGGGAGCGATAATCAGAAAATGGAAGACATACAAGACCACTACTAATCTCCCTCGATCTGGGGCTCCACGCAAGATCTCAGCCCGTGGGGTCAAAACGATCACAAGAACGGTGAGGAAAAATCCCAGAACCACAAGGGGGGATCTAGTGAATGACCTGCAGAAAGCTGGGACCAATGTTACAAAGGCTACCATCAGCAACACACTACGACGCCAGGGACTCAGATCTTGCAGTGCCAGACGTGTCCCCCTGCTTAAGCCAGTCCATATCCAGGCACGTCTGAAGTTTGCTAGAGAGCATTTGGATGTTCCAGAAGAGTATTGGGAGAATGTCATATGGTCAGATGAAACCAAAGTAGAACTATTTGGTAAAAACACAACTCGTCGTGTTTGGAGGAAAGTGAATGTGGAGTTGCATCCAAAGAACACCATACCAACTGTGAAGCATGGGGGTGGCAACATCATGCTTTGGGGCTGTTTCTCTGCAAAGGGACCAGGACGACTGGTCCGTGTACATGAAAGAATGAATGGGGCCATGTATTGTGAGATTTTGGGTGCAAACCTCCTTCCATCAGCAAGGGCAWTGAAGATGAAACGTGGCTGGGTCTTTCAGCATGACAATGATCCCAAGCACACTGCCAGGGCAACAAAGGAGTGGCTTCGTAAGAAACATTTCAAAGTCCTGGAGTGGCCTAGCCAGTCTCCCGATCTCAACCCCATCGAAAACTTTTGGAGGGAGTTGAAAGTCCGTGTTGCCCGCTGACAGCCCAAAAACATCACAGCTCCAGAGGAGATCTGCATGGAGGAATGGGCCAACATMCCAGCAACAGTGTGTGCCAACCTTGTGAAGACTTACAGAAAATGTTTGACCTCTGTCATTGCCAASAAAGGATATACAACAAAGTATTGAGATGAACTTTTGTTATTGACCAAATACTTATTTTCCACCATTATTTGCAAAAAAATTGTTTAAAAGTCAGACAAAATGATTTTCTCAAATTTTTTTTCACATTTTGTCTCTCATAGTTGAGGTCTACCTATGATGTCAATTACAGGCCTCTCTCATCTTTTTAAGTGGGAGAACTTGCACAATTGGTGACTGACTAAATACTTATTTTCCCCACTGTATTTGTCAGGCACATGGTCTGTAACCTCTGTACCAAAAGAGCCTGTGAACAGGCATTTAGCCACAGGAGAGCCTTCAGTTTTCTTACACAGCTGGTGACGCCTCAGGACACCCTCAAGGGAAACCTTGGGATTGCCAACAGTTGTTGTTTTTTTACATTATGTAAATTTTAATGTAAACTTCTGTAAACAGTGGGGTTATATCGTTATATTAGTTTAATCTGGTCTCCAACAGTATTATCGTTTATCGTAATAATTTCTGAGAAAATTCATCGTCCAGTAAAATTTGTCACCGTGACAGGCCTGTTCATAATCCCTCTCAAATTTAAAGGGGCAATATCATGTAAAATCAACTTTTTTGAGTTTTATATCAGGTTATAATGTTATACTCTAATAAAAAACATGCCCAAAGCCTTGCTCTGACTCATTCATGCATGTTTGAGAAATCCTGCAGTGTTTTTATGAAGCCATGCTGAGGAGCAAAACGACAGGTGGGGACCAGAAACGCCCCTGGGACGTGTCTTTAAGCTGAACTTCCTCATGGCAGAGCACCCCACCACACACACACACAGACACATACACACACCCCACCTATGACTTCTGCAGGTTCTCAAGTCAAAGTGAAAATGAAACCTAACTGTCTGCTGAGCTCTCAACATTAGTTCTCACTCAGTGAAGCATTTTTCAGATTAAAAATACCTTTGAGGAAATGTATTTTTAAACTGCATCATGGCAGCCCCCCTCCCCCCTGCGAGTGCGACCCCCCCACACCGAAATGTGCAAAACAGAAGCAGAAGGTGGTTCTTAAAGAGACAGAGGCCAATTTCAAGGCGTTTAGAAGAGGAAGTGATGAGAAGATCAATTTATTTTCCATTTAAACATAAAAACAGCATTTTAATAACAGCTAAAGGTTACATAGATACTTTATTATGGTATAGTATTTAAATGTATGCCTGAGAAACACATAACATTGCCCCTTAAACAAAATGCATAAATAGCAAAAGCATCTTGAGACTTTCCATTTGTATTTCTCATCCAATCTAACAGACTGTTTTTGTGTTTACAGATCAATGGCGTGGTGCTGTCGTCGCTGGCGTAGAGTGCTGATTTGCCTTTGCATGCCATGCTGCTGCCTGGTCTTCATGTATATCTTCTTGGCTGTTTTGATAACTATGAGCATGACTTCTGTGACGATAACACAGTCCTTCAATGAGCCAACCACAAGCCATTTTGCGGCTCCAGGAGCTTCAGGTAATGACAGCGTTGCTCCTGTCCCTAAAACTTTCTGGGAACAACACCTTCCTGATGATGCCGTTTGGAACAAACTCCAGAGATCCACTGACAACCACTTTAACTCCATCCTCTACCCCAGCAAGGCCAAGAAGGTATCAGAAAGAATCAGCTTTAATGATACCCTCCTGAAACAAACGTTCTCTAATATTATGAGCTTGGAAAGAGTGAAGAAGAATTTGGAAAAGCTGCCAAGAGAGATAAAACGTTTTATCACCAACATGCAAAAGAGGGACTACCCTGTCCTCATCCGACCACGTCGAGTATGTGGGGCTCAGGCAAAGCATGAGACGCAGCCCCCTCTGATTCTATTGGCCATCAAGTCAAGAGAATTAAATTTTAAGAACCGAAAAGCCATTCGAGAGACTTGGGGCCAGGAGGGATGGGTGCAGGGACAGAAAATCAACAGCAGTGACAAACAACTGGTTGGAGGATATGTCCGGAGGGTGTTCTTGCTTGGCAAAGAAAGCTCAGCAGATCTGGGCGTGGATATAACCGATGTCTTGAGAAAAGAGAATCTACGTTTTGGAGATATTCTGCAGTGGGACTTTAAGGACACGTTTTTCAACCTCACTTTAAAGGACGTGCTCTTCTGGAACTGGTTCTCCAGTCACTGTGGTCAAACTCACTTCATCCTGAAGGGAGACGACGACGTCTTTGTCAACACCCCAAAGCTGATCACCTACCTCCACAATCAGTTAAATAAACCACAAGTCAGCGGCACCTTGGAAAATTTCATGATAGGAGATGTCATTTTGGCTGCCCAACCTAATCGAGACAAAAGGTCCAAGTACTTTATTCCACCAAGCTTCTACAAGGGGGTTTATCCTGTGTATGCCGGCGGAGGAGGGGTGGTGTACTCTGGCCTGTTGGCAAGACGCTTACTCAACATATCTCAAACAGTCCACCTGTTCCCCATCGATGACGTCTATGTAGGAATGTGCATGGTTTTGCTCAATTCCCACCCCCTCCACCATCCCGCCTTCCTCACATTTGACATATCTGAAAAGGAAGAAGACGAGCCGTGTTCATACCACTCCATCCTGTTGGTCCACAAACGAACCCCCGAGCAGTTAGTCGCACTGTGGACTGACATGGAAAAGACACGGGAACAATGCAAGGACGCACCACTGAGGGATACTTGAAAACCTCTTAAAAAATGAACTGTGAAGGAAGTTTTAGGGCAGAATATGAACTCATCAAAGTTATGATGGTGACACTGCAAATGTTAAAGCGTAAACTCACCTCACATTGAACAATGTGAACAAAACAGAACTATCAGCACACATAAACAAAAAAAAAAAGGTATTGCATAAACACAATATGTGAAACCCAAATGGTAAATGTTCTCTATGCAACTTCGTGCATGATTTTTACTTTTTCTGTACAAAAGTGTTTCTTGTTTTCTTGTTGGATTTACTGCAGCTTTAAAGTTGTATTTTGCAGCTGCAGGTGTTTAAGGTTTATGCTTATTTTTATTTTTTATTTTTCTGTTGATGATTTTTCCATTAACTGTAAAAATAATGATCAGTTTGGTGTCAACACGTTTCCTAGATAATCCAGGTGAATTTTAAGAAGGATAATGTTAAACCTTTAGGATTCACTACTAGAAGCATCAATGACACAGGTGACATGTTATAAATGTGTTCTGGTTTTGGTTACATTAATGTTTCTTAAATTTGTTCACTGTGGGGTCAGGGATTTTATTTTATGTTTTTATTAGTTTGTTCAAAAGATAAAACTACAAAAAATGGATATTGTATAATATTTGTTGCTGCTGTTTGTACTGTCAAACATAGAACAACTTTTGTAGTTTTATTTTTTTATTATTATTTTTTACTATTTATTCATTTAATATTCCAACTCTGGCCACATGACACTTCAAGTCTATAATGGTTGAATTTTTTAAATCTTTATTTATACAGACTGCTAGCATGAAAGACATGAGGTCATGTAGCTCCCTGTGTGTGTGTCTGTGTGTGTGTGTGTGTGTGTGTGTGTGTGTGTGTGTGTGTGTGTGT
>NW_013952931.1:215088-217006 GCF_001266775.1 Austrofundulus limnaeus | reverse complement strand
CGTTCAGACTGTCATAAAAAAATCGGATATGAGTCAGATGGGTCCAAAAAATCGGATTTGGGTCGGATTTGCCTGCAGTGTGAACGTAGCCTTGGACTCTCATTCCTCTGATGGGCCTTTGAAGGGATAAAAACTCTGTTCCACTTAGAACTGAACTGAGGCCACCTCAGGTCGTCTTAACCTTTCAAAAAGACATTCTCTTCCTTCTAAATCAGATAATAAACAGAAGAATCTTCTATTACGCATTTTGATAATCAGAGAATGTTTATCAAAGTTACAGGAGAAAAGAGGACAGATCTCTTTTCTCCCTCAGTATGATTTCAGCTATGTATGGTTTCTCTGTGGAAAAATTCTTAATTAACTAAAATAATCTTTATGGTTTAAGTTGATGAAATATCAGTGTTTTACTTGTCTGAATCATGTTTGAAAATGTTTTGAACCTGAAACAATTCATTTTTCTTTCAGTTATGTTTTGAAGACTCCTCATCAGATAATAATTAAATGGGTCATGAAATGTTTTGTTCTGAACCACACAGAAGCAATAACCTTGTTTAGTTTCAGGAGGCGACTGCAAATCTCTGAATCTAACCTTTCCTTGATAACACTTTTCTAATCTTACTTTCCAGAGGGCGGAACTTAGATTCTCTAAGCTTTTAGTACTAACAGTTTCCACCCGGATGGTAGTAAGTGACGGACCGCCGTCAGTCACTTTGACAGCTAGACTCTCTGAGAGTCAGAAGCTAAGCTGTGACAGGTTTACCTCTTCATCGCCAACGAGGAAACCTCACAGCCTGGGTCAGACCAACGCCTGGTCGATCCACTTCAGTAAATCTTCTAGACAGAACTTTTTTAGAAGCCTGGGTTCCAGGAGAGGCTTTGCCTTTTTCTACGGCTTGACGTGGACAAAGCGAGCAGACCTACATGTCTGGGTCACTCTGGTGGACAGTCCTTAGCGGATTCTCTCAGCAGAAGCCCCGAATTACCTGGACAGGTGACCGAACATCATCTAAAGGTAAATAAGCTGGCTGAGTTTTGAACTTCGCTGTCTGACCAAAGCCGAGCAGAAAATGCTTCGCCCTTCTGGTTAAAACCCACATTATTTAAGATAAAACTACAAGAAAGCTAACAACTTACTTACCACCTTTTTCTTAAACTCTTCCTTGCCAACCCTAAGATAATTTGCCTCAAATGTCTGGTATTCAACATCAAAGCTTGACGTTTGTGTTTCTATTTAAGTGTGGTTAACAATTAAGAAGTTAAAAGCTTGTTATTGTTGGTCCCAAAACTTTTATAGGAAATTAATTGTTCACAATCAAGTGTATTCTAGTGATTCTGTATGATTTGTAAAATAAATGATCGCAATATTTATGGATCAAATCAACATTCGCTGACTCAGAGCCACTTCTTGTGTCCATTCATTTTTGCACTGGAGGAATGTTTATCCAAAATAAAAATGATCCTTGCTAATTAAATTACTCATAACTTTGTTATAAGAAGTGTAAGCCTGAAGTCTTACACATGATTGTGGTATAGAATTGAATGTGCCTGCAAAATACATAAAACCTCGTTGGACTTTCTAACACGGTTAAAGATAAAATGTACCCTTCGGTATCGTTCAGACACTCCTTCCCTGCTCAGCTCGTCCATCAGCGACGGGAGGATGCTGCTGCTGTGGCGTTTGTATCTCAAAGCGTAGAGCATGACGAGACGGACGGCGTCCAGCTCTGTAATACGAGGGTTCTGCAGCAGCCGTCGGACATTCTGAAAACACCACACTGGTTTCTTGTAGCTCCTGACAGGTTTACGTCTTTTTTTAAAGCTTATTTTGTGTTTGTTGCCGCTCTTTAAAGGCACAGTGTGTAGGATTTGTTTTCAGCGACATCTAGTGGTTGAGTGGTTGAATCATCCTCCCTGGTCC
>NW_013952931.1:211837-214888 GCF_001266775.1 Austrofundulus limnaeus | reverse complement strand
AAAAATAATAAAACAAGGTCTTTGTCTGCAATGATTAGACATGTTTTTTATTATTGTCATTAGTGATTATCTCCATTTCAGGTAAAAGAATTGACAAAATCCTACACACTGTTCCTTTAAAGCAAAACGTATTTGAGAAGTAAAATCAGCCTCGGCGATTTGAAAGAGTCAACCTGCTGAGCGTTGGAGTGGTCGTTCTGACAGGCCAGGTTCTGCTCCACCTCCGACACCTCCATGAGCTGCCGCTCCGACACCAGCCGGGACAGCTCCCCCACCACCGTCATGTGTTTGGACACGGTGCCCGACATCTTCTTTGAGGGTAGTTATCTACAAATGCCTGCAGGGACGACAGCGGGCAGCAAACATCGTAAACGTTGTTTAGGACAGAAGATGATGTCATCTCTCTCAGATTGACCCCAAACCTTCATGTCAGCGATGGACTCCAGCTTCTGTTGCCTTTCGGCTTCTTTTTCTGAAAATCCTCCATCAGGTTCTTTATGTTGTGCCGATCTCCCCGAAATTCAGATACAAGTTCTAATATCGAGAAAGAAAAACAAAAGGCGAGTTATTTTATTAAACATGTCCGAGTAGGTTTCCTCTTTGAGCAATAACACTGCAAAAACTGTCCATCTTACCAAGTTTTAAAACCTTATATCCAGCCAAAAAGCCTTTTTGATCTTGTTTTGAGACTGATTTACTAAACAAGAACTGATTGTGTAAGAATAATAATCTTGTTTTCACAATGTGTAAGATTATTTGTCTTGCTAGTCTGAAAATTTGACCTGAAAATTTGCCAGTGGAGTAAGAAAATTTTACTTGGTAAGACTTCTTGAAATAAGAAAAAATTGAGTCAAATCAAGTATTTCAGGAAGTCTTACCAAGTAAAATTTTCTTACTCCATTGGCAGAAATTTTGACTTAATTTGAGTCAAATTTTCAAACTAACCAGACAAATAATCTTACATATTCTGAAAACAAGATTATTCTTCTTACACAATCAGTTCTTGTTYAGTAAATCAGTCTCAAAACAAGATCAAATAGATTTTTTTGGCTGGATATAAGATTTTAAAACTTGGTTAGGTGGACATTTTTTGCAGTGATAACAGGGTTCATGTGTGTTTCAGTAAGTTAAATTTAAGACCATTAGGAATGACATTTAAGACCAAACCAGCACATTAACAAAGACATCCAAATGATCCCAAAAATTTTAACATAGAAACCTTTGACCTTTTATTGCTATCAACTTAGCTATAAGAGAATATTTAATTTTAATACAAGGACACTAAATTATTTTAATGAAACGTTCATATCTATGAGACCTTCATATCGACTGCTGTGGACCACTTCCAGGATTTGTAGTCAAACTGGTAGCAAGCTCAGCACTTCACGAAGACAGATCGCATCAACCTCTGATTACTTTGCTTTACCTTATTTCTGCAGCCCACGCTTCTCAGGAATGATTGAAAGTAAAAAG
The DNA here is from genome assembly GCF_001266775.1 of Austrofundulus limnaeus. NCBI lineage: Eukaryota > Metazoa > Chordata > Actinopteri > Cyprinodontiformes > Rivulidae > Austrofundulus > Austrofundulus limnaeus. Next base: position 213,415 of record NW_013952931.1, on the reverse strand, counting down.
AATAAAATTTAAAATAAAATTTAAAACTTTAGAATAAAATTTAAAATAAAATTTAAGACTTTGGATGAAAATCTGGGTGTTTTAAGACTTTTTTTAGGCCTAAAATTTAGATTTTCAAATTTTAGACCTTTTTTTTTTTTACTTTTTAAGACCCTGCACGAATCCTGAAATAAGAAAATTGTGTATAAGAAATTTTTAAAAAATGACGCTCCGGTGTTTAAGACTCACGTTGGCGTAAAACTCATCGTTCTCTGCAGACAGCACCACCTCCCTCAGGTCTTTACTGATCCCCGGGACTCTGGACAAGTCGATCCGGTTGTTGTTCAGACCCAGCAGCTCGTGGACCATCGCCTGGTACGTCCACTGCAAGACGCACCAACATCTCATTAACACACCGTCAGATACCGGTCTGTCTTCTTCTTCGTACAAGAGAAATAAAAAACTGAATGTATTTCTGCTAACAAGAGTAAAACTAATAAAAATTAATATTTCTAAATTAATTGACACAGTTATTATTTCAAAAAGAACTCATTACTGTGAGAAACTGAATGTGATGACAACTGGTTTCTTTCAGTTTAAAATAAATGAAGAGCTGTGATTGGTCACCTGGTTGAGCAGCGGCGTGATGGCGTCGTYGCTTCGGTCCAGGATCAGCAGCAGAGGAGGAACTTCAGTCTTCCTGAAGTCGAACAGCTCGTATTCCTTTGTGATGATTTGCTGAGGAGAGAAAACTGTTGGTTACTCCAGGAAAATACTATTTAAAATCCTTCTTAGTTATTTTTATTAAAATGTTCTTTAAGGTTCAAAGATAAACCAAATTATTCACAATGAGGCCGTTTTAAAGATAAAGTGTGAGATTGGTTTTGCGGTTGATGAACAATGATGTGTCGTTTTCACTGAATACCTTGACGCTCTCCGCCAGGCGTTTGGACATSTCCGAGGACAGCTGGTAGCGGATCAGGGGACATTTTTTCAGAGCGAGCAGGACGGAGGTCAAACCCTGAGTGCAGCGGGACAACATGGAGGGTTCCCAGCTACGGCCCTGAAACACAAACAAACGCGTCACCGACGACTCCGTCGCCGTTTCATCAGATCAGTTCTTGACCACTGCAGACCRGTAACACCTCACAAGAGCTGTGGTCGGGGAGATTATATGACCCACTTTTCAAGATTTCACAATTTAATCCCTTAAAGGGATCCCTGATTAGTTGTGACATTAGAATTTATTTGATAAACATTTATTTTAACTGTAAAATAAAGACTGTAAAAATACTGTGTGCTGTTTAGTTTTGTACATTTTTAAAAATCTATTTTAACACGGACGGGGCCATTTTATTTACACGCAAAGCATTCTGGGTAAATGATGACGTGGATAGGTCCTCGGTGCGAGGCTGCTAGCGAGCTATATCCACCCTGAAGGTTAATCTTGGACAATATCTGATGATCGACTCTTTTAAATGAAACCAGAGAGCGTTGACTGAAAATATGGTTGGAGGACAACAGCTTAGCTTGTCACACTAGCACCGAGCTAATACATATAAGGCAATATAGCATTGACACTAGCGCAAAGACTAACAG
>NW_013952931.1:205310-211819 GCF_001266775.1 Austrofundulus limnaeus | reverse complement strand
CTGTTAGTCTTTGCGCTAGTGTCGATGCTATATTGCCTTATATGTATTAGCTCGGTGCTAGTGTGACAAGCTAAGCTGTTGTCCTCCAACCATATTTTCAGTCAACGCTCTCTGGTTTCATTTAAAAGAGTCGATCATCAGATATTGTCCAAGATTAACCTTCAGGGTGGATATAGCTCGCTAGCAGCCTCGCACCGAGGACCTAGTTGATGTCATCATTTACCCAGAATGCTTTGCATGTAAATAAAATGGCTCCGTCTGTGTTAAAATATATTTTTAAAAATGTACAAAACTAAACATCCTACAGTATTTTTACAGTCTTTATTTTACAGTTAAAATATATGTTATTAAATAAAGTGTAATGTTACAACTAATCGTGGATCCCTTTAAAAGGTTGTTCAAATACTGACATTTGACTGTTTTTTCAGAAACTGAATCTGATTCAAAGACAGCATATTTACTGTCTTACTGTATATAAATATCTCTCACTAGCTACATTTACATGGACAAAAGTAATTGGAATAAAAGGTCGTTTGGAAAAAAAAGTGTGTCATATAAACAGACCGTTCGGATTATTCTGATCCAATTGAGCTCGATCCGAATGAATTTTTAATCCGAATGAAAAGGGTGGGTTATGCCGATTGATAATCTGAATGAGGTTCATGTAAACACTTAATCTGATCATCTTATTCTGATTGTAGAAAACTGACCTGTGTGCTCATGTCTGCTGACTTTCATTCACCCGGTGGGACAGCAGCGCTCCAGCTGCGCTGCACCGTGCAGAACTTTTCCTCCTCGCTCTCTTAACAGATGAAAAAGGAAACAAACAGCAGACGTTGCTTCGCAAAAAATAAAAATAAAAACACGTATTGCTTTATCTGCAGGCTGCAGCTCAACCGAGGAGACGAGTAACGACGTCTCTACCGTTATTAAAAGCTGACACGGGTCCGTCCTGAGCGCACAGAGGAGCTTTGTTTATGTTTGTAATACGGAAGTAGAGCTGAACGTTTACAACACTGCGCATGTCCGGACTCATGTAAACACTTTTTATGATCGGATTGTGTCCATGTAAACAGTACATTCGGATTATTTAATCTGAATATATTTTAATCCGATCAAAAGATTTTGTGCATGTAAACATAACTACTGACAGGTACCAGTGTAATGACAGCATTTTATTGTTTGTTTTTAACTGTCAGTGATCATATTGCGCAGCTAAATTGGTACAAAGTCTGTCGTTAGTTTTTACCAATAAATAAATATTTATCATGTTAAGCAAAAGTAGTGAATCTCYCGTCTTTCTTACCCTGGCAACTCCCTGCAGGTTGAGGGAGAAGAGGTGAGGATTCACAGCGATGAAGTCTCCATAAAACTCCTGCAGGAACACAAACACACAAACTCAATACGGACAACTTCTACCGGCTTGTTTTATCAGAAAACTCAGAATCAAACAGGAAACTTGTTCATTCGGTTATAAAATCTGATCCAGGATCAGCAGTTTTNGCTTGTTTTATCAGAAAACTCAGAATCAAACAGGAAACTTGTTCATTCGGTTATAAAATCTGATCCAGGATCAGCAGTTTTATCATTTTAATACCATCCTTAAACTAAAAGCTTGTTTCAGGCTAAATTAAACAAAGATTCTTAACACTTTCGTGCATAGAGGTCACTACAGTGTACAGCTGTTTAAAAGTGATTTTTTTTTTCTTTATGTATGCCTGCAATTTGGGGCAGTGTTGCATATAATCCACTCTAGTGGAAACTATTACATCATCCCATACAAAAAAATCCTATTGGCTGGTCATTGCAATGGGAAAAAAATAGTCCGTGAAACAAAGATGGCTGACGGGGAGAACAACCAAACACCGGCTATTTCATTTTCTACCTTCCATAAAAAGATACCATTGCAGGTAAAAAAAAAAATATGATGACATCAAGTAACATGTAAGGTGACATATTATGTAAAGATTTTCCAAGTTTTGAGGTTAAATTAGTAGAAAATACAGATTAAACACATGTCCACTCAATTGTACATCATGCATCACTGGCTACATTTTAACTTCAATACAATGTCAGTTATTACCAATGTTCTTGAAAATAATTAATATCCTACACAGTTTTGGTTGTAAATCAACTTTAAACTATTATAATGTAGTTTGATTTTTTATATATAAATCTTTATACACTGTCTGGCCAAAAAATATGTATATATATTATACATGCGATAAGAGAGATTGCTGTGAGAGAATATGCTCAGTTCAGAAACTTAACAAGAATAAATTGTGATAAAAACAGTTAGAGTTAAGATTCTGAGGATCTACAGTTCAGAGTAGGGCTGCACGATATCAGGAAAACCTGCGATGTGTGAAAACAGTGCTTAATATTGCGATGACGATATGACTTGCGATAAATGAGCGTAGTGTTGATGTTTTCTGGGTTCTGAGCAAAAATACAAAGAAAGAAACAAAACTAATCATTTTCATTCTGGTATGAATTTTTAAAAATATAAAGAGTAAAATATGAAGAGCTCCATTTGATTGGTGAAATACTTCAAGCTTCTGTCTGAGTGACAAAACTCATAAATGCAAACACTTTATGCATTTGTTGCAACATGCATATTGCACAAGCAGTTGTTGTGATGACGGTACATTTTCAATATATTGTGCAGCCCTAGTTCAGCCTGTGACTTGTGTTTCACTATCCTCAGTTCAGAGAGAATATATCTTTATTTTTTAACTTTGTTTTACATAAAGATGAATAAAAACACCTAGTGAAAACATAATTTTATGTTTATGTTGACTTTTACATTTATCAATAGAGCTGAAATAGCGAGGACTACAGAGGAGTGGAGGAACCACCATTCCAACAGAATACCATATTACATCTGTATAACTAAATTACAACTATACCTTTATAATTACCATGTTGTTACATTTATGTTTTTACAGTACAAAACACATGAAGTACACTTGAGTGTACAGATAATTATTTCTTTAAAAAAATAAAGATCGGAAAAAAAATTTCAAACCTTGTTTTACATCCCTAAGGATGTATAAAAACAATTAGTAAAAAAATCCTGACTGAGTTTATCATAATTCATGCACGAAAGGGTTAATTTCTGATTGGGTCAATCAATCTGGTCCTGGTTTTGTTGTTACAGGATGATACCGGTCTCCGAATGTGTGCAGAAAGACAGAAAATTCAGGACCTGAGACTCACCTGGACTTCAGCCACCACCTCCTGTTCATCAGCTTCAGCCAGAGCTTTGATCTCACTTTTACTGATCACGTTACTGAAGTCTGAAACAAACAGAGCACACAGAGGTGGGTTCATTGTTGATGTGAATGGTTCTCATACTGTTTACCATCAGAGTTACAGAGGTGACGTACAGATGAAGTAGACCATATACTTTGGCCTCCTGAGCTCCTGGATCAAGTGCTCCACGTTATTCTGCAGGAAATGCATAAATACAGTAGATTTTATCACATCGTTATAAAGTCCACTCTTATCAAAAATGAAGGAGACAGACTTTTATACCTTGGTGGGACGAAGGAAGCAGATGGCCTTCAGGTGCTTCATGTTGTCTCTGAGAGTCGATCCGTTCGAACAAGTAAACCTCTTTCTGCAGAATCTCAGAGTGGGTGTAWACTACACTCACTATACTGGTCTGAAACGACACAAAACAAAAAAAAAGTTTTATTCTGCCACTCTTGACATCATCAATGAGAGTGTCCAGACTCACAAATACATTGTAGATATTTTATTTTTAAGGTTTAGCTTGATATAAGCTAATTATCCCTATGCAATACACACATAACAGTGTCAGCACCGCCTGTGTCTCACCGTCTCTTTGTCCATGAGCAGAACCTTCGTCCCAGGCCCGCTGTTTTCCATCATTTTGGAGATGTACGTTGGAGCGTCACGTTCATTATGGCGACGCTGTGGGACACCTCCGATAAATGCAAACAAAACAAAATCAGATGTAAAAGAGAATTGCTGAACTCTGTCGGAAAAGATTACGTGTTCGTTGCCTATTTATTGTAGTTAACTATCAGCTGAGCKCTTATGACAACACTACTGAAAGCCTCTTCCGGGTCCCTGACGTCACCACGTCGTACGTACATTGCTTGCGACGTCTACCCCGCCCCGTACATAAGCGAACATGTTTCCAAATAACAAAACTGAGGCATTTTTAATTGCGGTGCATAATATTTTTTTGTAACGACCAAAATAATTGGAACGACAACGATGTTTTTGCMATTTTGAAGCTATGTGTGGGTAAACTGATGTCTTTAAGTAGTATAACTTTGCAGCTAAAAAGAAAAACAAATAATATGTGGTGAACTTTAACTYGTCTTACAATTAAAACAGTTTAGATGTGTTGTTTAAAAAGGAAAACGTGACTGTAGTAATACAGGACAGATTGGTTTATCTGTAAGATAACTCATCTAAAAATAATAGCATGCTAAGTGTTAGCATAGGTGGTTAGCGTGCATATTTCTGATTTTCTAATCCGCATTAAACACAGTAAAAAGGGTTGTATCCAGACTTCATTTAAGCCGCGCAAATTCCACGCTTTTGATCAATTTTACAAAAATAAATTGAGATTATTTATGTTCCGACGTAGCTTTATAACTTTAACAGTAAACTGTCTTCATACYGATGTATCACTCCGCCCCACATGAATCTAGTACCAACCAGCCAGTCTGCACCGCAATGGCGGAAGGATATAGCAGTTCACAGACTCACTTGTGTTGTGCTGTCGGTGCTAGCTGCTCCTGCCAGCTTAGTTATTGTAGGTTGCACATGTATTCATCATTTTCTAGAATGCAATTATTTTCAAGGGAATTTAACCGAATAAACATTTATTTGTAACACTAGGAACCAGGAGAAGGTAAGTACCTACGTGACATACTTTTCAAACGAGTATCTTTTGCAGAGTTAATAAAGTCAACGAGTTAGCTGCTCGGCTAGTTGCTACATGTTAGCATTGTTAGCTAAACCGTGTGAGGAAGAGGGAGGAGTGTGCGGGCATATGTGCGTGCCGAGCAGGAAAAGCCCGACATTTCTACAGTAATGCAACCATTTGAACCTTGATTTGTTATACACGTTTGAATAATTGCACAGAAAATAAGTATCGAGGATATTTTCTTTAATTAGCTGTGTAGCTGTAATGCGGGTGTAGGCATTTTAACTTCATTTTGAACAGGAGGCTAGCTCGTTTAGCTAATAGACAAGCTAAGTGGGTAAAAGTTTACCAGGTTCTCTTGGATGCGTTAACAGATCAACTCACGAGTCAGTATAATTTTAATAAGCCTTAGTTATTAACTATTATTTAAATCAAGTGCAGAATGATATAAAAATAAAAGAAATGTCACAAGATCCACGACAAAGCGCGCTAGCTAGCAATTAGCATAGCTATGAGCTAACAGCTAACATGTTACGATTCAACGTAAATAAGACTTCTGTTCATTAGCATTAAGTGTGTTTTTGTGTTAAATAAATATTTTAACATTAGCACACACAAGTTTTCAAACAATTATGTTTTTTAATTTGTTGCTTATTATGTAATCAATGTTTTGGTAAATAATATCTTAAACCCAACGTTAGTTCCTTGTAGAAAAAATACCTATTCGGTTTTAACAAAACTAAAGTAATCAAACATATTTTCCAAGGAAAGTATAGCAGTAAATTGTTAGTGATCTAAGAAATGGTTGTTGTCCCAGTCCTCTCTAACTTTGTGTTGTACTTTTATTCAGTGTCAACTCAGTTGGCTATGTTTTTAGCATTTAGAGTCTGGATTTGTTAGTTACACATAACTCTTTACAGTGGTTGGCATTTATGCAGGTGAAGGGAACTTAATCGCATGCCTTAATCCTATGTTGAGCTCTACAACATTGTTTTATTATTTTAAAAAGTGTTTTTTAATGTGCAAGTTATTATACAATTGCAATAACAGTTCACTTATACAATAATGACTAACAGCAATGGGCTGCAGTAAGTCTATTAGAAATATATTATACCATTCTTTTCATACAGTAGTAAATAGATGAGTTTAATTTTGATGTAGAACCAGGGTATTCATTGTTTGGAGTTATTTTTAAGTTTTGTTATGACTGTTTTCTTGGCAGGTGAATAGTAGAAGGAGATGGAGTCGGACCCAGCAGCAGAAGGTGCTGCTGATATGCTTATGGAGTGCGATGATGAGATTCTATCGCCACCAGAGGAGCATAAAATAAAAGAGGAGAAATTGATTAAAGGTAAAACTTCAATAGGTTGTACAGGAACAAGTGCTGCATAAATAGCTGCGGACATGAAAGCTCCTGCTGTGGAGCAGGAGGAAAGGAGAGGGGGGAAAGTAACTTATTTCTAGCGGCAGAACAGGTTGGAAGATGGCTGTTTGATGTTATGTATTGTTTTTTAAATCATCCTATAGGCTCTGACAAGTTAGATAAACATGTTAGTGTGTGTGTGTGTGTGTGTGTGTGTGTGTGTGTGTGTGTGTGTGT
>NW_013952931.1:194257-204033 GCF_001266775.1 Austrofundulus limnaeus | reverse complement strand
CATGTGTTACGTAGCTTATTTTAATATCATAAAACCTTTTATTTAATTAATATATTAAATGTCTGTTGTGTGTTGTTTTGATTTTAAACGGATTAGATTTATTTCCTGTATGTGTGTAGATATGTTGGGTTATGTCAGTCCGAAAAAGGAAGAGGAGGAGGAGCTGAGCTCTCCGCCAGTCAGGATCATCCCTATCCCAGTCCAACCAGTGACCACCTCCAACCCATTGAAGGTAACACAAGCTTCATTCAATGATGTAAATAATCATTTCAGTGAATGTCAGTTCTGTGACTGATCCCCTGTGGGTTTTAAAATGTATTAATTTTAGCTGCCAACACCGCATTAACACTCCTGATATTTTCAGCCTGCAGCTTCTACTATGGGCTTCACGGTTAATGGCCGACTAATCCCCTTCCAGACWTCAGGTCAGCTGGTTCTTTATGCTCTGTTCAGTGTTTTCACAAGAATCAAAAGCTGTGCTCAACAAACACAATAACAGTTTGAGACTTCTCAGTATTTTCTGTTTGACAGTAAAAGTTAATAGCTTGTAATTAAGTTTCAGAAATAAGGGTTTGTTGTGTTTACCATGAGATAAAGCTGTGTCACAAGTTTATGAATACTGCAGCAACTAAAGGGTTTCTGTGTCTGTCCTGCAGGTGGAAAGACAGAGTTGAGGCTTCGCATCTATCCTAGAGGTTCAGCCAGTGGCTTCACTACAATCCAGATGCCTGTCACACTAACCATCCACAATCCTCTATTTACCCGCTTTGTGACCAACAAAGCCTCTCCCGCCGCTAGTGTCACCTCGCCATCAGCCACGACGACGCCTCTTTCTGAACGTGCCCCTCCACCTGAACCCAAGTCAGAGCCCGTCCCCATCATCACAGGTACCGGCTACAATCATCTTCAGCTTAGAAACCTTTAGCTCGTCTTTTAAACTAAGCCAGAATCTCTTTCTGATTCAGGCGTAGTTTCGGGGGAAGCAGCCCAAAAGGTTCTTAACGATCACAATGTGGGCTTCAATTCGATTCCTTCTGTGAAATCACGGGGAACTCCTCCCTCAGCTGAAGCCTCTACTTCAAAACCCAAGAAGCAGTCAAAACCCCGTACAAGTAACAAACCGACAGCACCTGAAAAACTACGAAAAGGTAATCGATGCAGAGATCCAGCTTTGTGACACTATTTAATTACCTCTGATTGTTCAGTGCAGGGGCTGTTGGCAGGGTTAGATCTTAGCTACATTTTAGGCTCAACTTAAAATCAAGGTGTGTCTTTGTTGTATTTCTCCCCTCAGGTGAAGTCGGACCTGTCGCTCCTCCCAACTGTAAAGTTTGCCATTCTCAGTACAAACTAATTCATGAGCTGCGAGGCTTCATGTGCGTAAGTCCTGCACTTAGCCCATTACACCTGCACCGCAAACCTCACACAGCACAACTTTTCCTAACCCCTAATTTACACTACATGCATTCCGTCTCCGCTCCGGTCTGACCTCCGCAGTAAATGCCTTGAATGCCTCTATAATACATCTCCTAAAGTTGAAAGCTTCTTCAATGAAAACTTATAGAATATCAAAAACTTGTGAAAATCGGTCTCGTTTAAACAGTTACCGAAATAAATGTGCTGCTGAATTACGCAAAGCCAAACAACAATATTTTAAAAATCAAATTATTTCAGCCAGTAAGAATGCAAAAAATTTTATGGGAAACCATTAAGTCAGTGACAAGTGAAAGTAACAATAAAACATTTAATAACAATTCACAAATCTCAGTAAATGGACTTCTTGTTTCTGATCATGAAAAAATTGTTAACTTATTTAATGAATATTTTATTTCTTCAGTAAGGACATCATTACCGGGACAAGCTAAAAGTTTAAAGTTATTTAAATATCCTGACACTTCAAAGCARTTTTCATTTTCTGAAATTTCACAGAGTGATGTTTTGAATACACCAATCTCTAAATGGCTCACATGCATTTGACAAAATTAAGATAAATATGGATTTCTTGAAAATGCATGCCAACACTTTTTTACCATTGTTTCATTATTTGCTTAATTTATGTATTGTGCAGTCTATTTTCCCTGATGCCTGGAAGTTTGTTCAGATTACTCCCATTTTTAAATCTGGTGATCCAACAGAAGTTTCAAACTATCGGCCAGTTTCTGTTCTTCCTATTTTTTCTAAGTTACTTGAAAAAACATTATTTAATCAACTACTTCAGCATCTGGAAGCTAATAATATGTTAAGCAATAGCCAACATGGTTTCTGCATGTCAAGGTCAACCATGTCTGCATTAATTTTATTCACTGAACAAATACDTGCTGCTTTGAACAAAGGTCAAGTAACTGGTGCTGTATATATTGATTTTCCTAAAGCGTTTGACATAGTTGATCATTAGACTCTCTTACAAAAGTTGATTTCTTTTCAACTTTCATCATCTGCAATACAAATGTTTTCCTCTTATTTGACTGATAGGTGTCAGGTTGTGAAACATGGAAGCTCTGTGTCCGGGTCTCTGCCCTGTTCCGTGGGAGTTCCGCAGGGTAGCATACTGGGCCCATTGCTGTAAAACAGCAATTATGCTGAGTCAGGCTTGATTTTTAATAATCTTTTCCTGTTAAATAAATCAAATCAAATACACACCCATTGTAATCAATGAGAGTGTTTACACTGGCTTCGCACGACGGCAGTGAGCGGACGGCGATCCCTCAAAATTAGAACAGATCCTATTTCTGCTGGACTCCGGAGCTGCGCCGGAGTCAGTTTTTAAAGATTATGTCGCACCAACAGGAAAAGAAATGAGCACAACATCCATATTTTCAAAATAAGACACTTTTAGGCGCCATAATTTGTCAGAATAATGTCAAAATTGCAGCTATATTAATAAATATATGTATATATTTCTACACAAATGCTGTCAGAATGTATTGTTCTGTTTGGGAAGCAGATGGAAACATGTAGCATGAATCGTGTACACACACGATACACAGATTTTATTTTGAAATCAGAAGTTTCAGAAAGTCGACAGCGAGACAGTTTCAACATAGATATTAAAAGCCTTTATATTAATGTTTTCAGCTGTGTTTGGAGTTCGTCTTTCACAGAATTAATTATTTTTTGCTGTGACTCCACATTTATCACTGGATTTATTGCACAATCTCCTTCCTGCACGTCTGTCGAACCGGAGCAGAGCGGAGGTCATGTAAACTGGACTTGAAACGCACAGCTGCAGCCTGCGCAGCGCAGTGGTAACGCATGTAATGTCAATTAGAGGTCAGCGTCATTCCTTCTCCTCCTCTTAGATGTGCTGCTCTGCCATTGCTCTGAGTCTGCAAAACCAAAGGAAGCAGAGGATCAAACGGCTCAGAAGGAAGAGGGAGAGAAAGAAGTTCCTCAAAGCCAGCAGAGGATTTCAGACTTCCAATAAAGTTACATTTACCAAAATTCAGCCAGTACAGCCTGTTGTGAGTTTTCACTTTTAATTTTCAGAAGATCCAGATATACATAAATACTGATTTTAATTTTTTTTCTTAAATATGCTAAAAAAAAACAGCTATTAGTCACAGGCTGTGAGCAACAATTAGCACAGATGCCAACTTCAGCACCTCTTTGATGTGCCTTTTGTGTCTCTTTAAGGTTAAAAGTGTCACTCCTCCTCAGACGACTCGCAGATTTTCTGACGACTTCCTGTCAGATGAGTTCAGCAGCCCTGATTCTGTCGACCCGCCGCAGGACCAGACCTTAACCGATCCTCCTCAGAGTAAACTGGTGATACTGCTGGATGAGTTTTATTATGGCAGCGCGGAAGGAAGCTTGTCAGGGAAGCATCCGCTTGACAAGTTCAGTCGACCATTCCGCTGCCTTCACTGCAACAAGAATCTGCGCAACAACATCAAGTGAGATCCAACGTCAGCTGATTAATGCAGTGAACTGGGGACATTCCAGTTTGGTGACGTGCTTGAAGCTTTAAGTCTGAATGTTTGTTCTGTGTGCTGCAGGTTGATGGACCACGCGCAGGAGCACATGTTGGAGATGATTCAGCAAAATAAAAACAGAGACTCCGTGTCCCCCTGTCCCCACTGTTTCAGAAACTTTGCGTCTCCGTTCAGGTTGCAGTGCCACATGGAGGTTGTACACAGCCAGTACCAGTCGACAGGTCTGTAAACACGAAAATGCATCATTTCATTAATAAGTGTGAAATTTAAAAGAGCTTCTGGCTCATTGCAACTTGCCATATTTTCAATAATTGTATTGAGAATATTAATAAACACATGAAAACTTTAAACGTCAGTGTGAAACTCAAAGTTTCTACTTTTTTATGGTTTCCTGCAGTAACATGTAAGATCTGTGAGATGTCTTTCGACACTGAGCCAGCCTTCATGTATCACATGAAGAACACTCACCACCCAGGAGAGATGCCGTATTCTTGTCAGGTCTGTAGTGCCCAGAACAAACCGCCACCTCCTCCTCAGTTTAACATGAACTCACCGAGCCGTTGTCTCGGCCCGCAGGTGTGTGACTTCCGCTCGTCCTTCTACTCCAATGTCTGGATTCACTTCAGGACGGTTCACTCAGACACCAGGAACCTGATGTGTCCGTACTGCCTACGAGTGCTGCGCCTTAGCGCCTGCTACCAGAAGCACATCATCCGCCACCAGGTTGATGCTCGCAGCGCAGCTGGTCAGCGCCAGGAAGCGACGTCCCAAAACAAACCCTGAGTGTGTCTTTGTGTGTCTGTGTCTCCAGAAGAAGCACGTGCTCAGCTGCAACAAGTGCCGTCTTCACTTCCTGTACATTAAAGACCGTATGGAACACAAAGAGCTGCATCACAAAACTCACGTCACGCCTCCTCAGCTCGTAGGACTCCCACCTGGAACTAAGGTATGTGTGTTTACAGATCCTACACCTACTTTCTCTGTCAAATATTTGATTGTAATACATGAGATAAAACAAAATCTCTGCACCTTTACTGGAAAGTGTTTTGTTTGTGCAGGTAACGGTCCGGACGTACTCTGGGGTTGGAGAACCTGAAGGTGAATATTCACCAGGGAAATCGTTTGTTCCGTGCAAGGTTAGTGTTAAAACAACCACTTAAAGTTAAAGTTGAGTTGAAGCAAAATAAAACAAAGTGTAAGGATAAGGAAGTGATTTTTGCTCTGTTTTACTTAATCAATAATTACTGTATTTTCAATTCGTCTTGAAATAATCTATTTTTATGCATTTGACTCTAGATATCGTTGGACTTTTGTTTGTACGCTCAGTTTTTTGGTGTTTTTCATTTTCTGGCATCCATTAGTAAATATTTATTGTGTTTTTGTTGCTTCAGTTTTAACATCAATTTATCCTCCTTCTGTTGTTTTTCAGGTGGTCGATGTTGCTCCGCCTCCCCCGCCACAGGAAACCATCCAAAGGAGACCGATTGAGAGTCTGGGCTCACTTCTGTCTGGACTGGAACCTGAAGGGTATAAATATTTGTTTCATAAACCCTTCTCTTCTGAAACCTCACAGTGTTTACTGTATATTAGCACATATTTTGATACTGTTTTAAATAGGAAGGATCTGTTTTTAGCAGCTATGAAAGTGTTACTGACGGAAGCCTTTTTTATCTCTATTTTTTTTAAGTTCTGAGATATTTGAGCTGCTTATTTTGAATCACAATTTTTTAAGACTGTAACAAAAAGTTCAAACTTGTCTGAAGGAACTCCTTGTCTCCTAATTTTTAATTCAAACAATCTTACAGTTCCCGTGTGAAACCTTGACGCTTGTGTGGTCCTCACTGGAGTTTCAAATCCTTACTGTTGTCTTAAAATTCCCCCTGCAGCTGTTAAGTTTATATATTTAATTTTTTTAAATAACGAACAGCTTCATAAATAAACACAGGATCTGTGATTAATAACGGAGACGGTTCAGGATTCTTGGACTGTAAATTTATAAATATTACTTAATTAAATTCTGTAGAGTACAGAACATTGTTTGATTTATAGTTAACTTTGTTTGTTTTACATGAATTCTGCAAACTATTGGCCACTCTGTAATAAAAACAAGAAATATAAAGATATATAGAGCTGGGCGGTATGACCCAAATTTTATATCACAGTATTTTCAACAATTACGCCGGTTTCGTGGTATTTGACGGTATTTTTTTCCTCACAGCTCAGTTGATAATAAAATGTACAAACTTTGCTTATTGACTTTTTTTTCTTTTACTGTACCTCTATCACTGTTTCCCTCCTCTTGTGCATCTTTTCATATTTGCCTGTTTGGAGACAGTAATCATGCATTTTTAGGTCCGATCATGGGTTGAGAAAAAAATCATTATCGGGTCCATCGTTGTGTGTTAATAAAACTTAACACACTGTGCCTGGTGTGTAGGATTTTGTCAACCACTCAACCACTAGATGTCGCTGAAAACAACAAATCCTACACACTGTGCCTTTAAAAGGACAGCTGACCTTGTACACCAGTCAACTCCGCTATACTACAAAACTACTCCCCCCCGGGCTTTTCACAATAGAAGCATGCTAGAGTCTCCATGCAATAACGTCTCCATTTTAACGTAGTGCGTTAAATCTAACCGTGCACGTCACTGAAGAGGTGTTTACTGCATTCAGCGATGGTGAAAACAGGATTTTTTTTTTACGTCAGACCATACAAGCGGCTGAAACACACCACCCGCCGCCAGTTGTTCCAACAATTACGTTAGCATGCTAATGCGGTTAGCGGTGCTACGAGGAAACGTGTCCCCAGGGAAACAGTTCACTGGCGGCCGTGACAAAATGTTCCGCACGTGTTCAGACTATTTACACCGGTATTCAGAAAAGTCATATAACAAAATTAAAAACCAGTATTCGGTACAAAACGGTATACCACCCAGCACTAGATATATTTATTACACTGTTGTACCTAAACTTCATCTGCACCAAAGTGGTCTTAGGCTTTTCTCTGTAAGGTGTTTTTATTTTTATTTATTTATTTATTTATTTATTTATTTTGTGTGTGTGTTACAGGAGTGTTAGTGCCTCTCATTACTGCATTGAGTGTCTGAATGCAGTCCCAGACCTGAAGGTTCATTTTCCAACTCTGGTGAACTGCTCGCTCTGCAAGTTCTCCACCTGCTGCTCCAACTCCTACGCCAACCACATGATCAAGTAGGTCCACATTTAAACAAGGGTCTAAAAACTTTACCTCTTTGAGGAGTTGTTCCACTATTTATTATTATTTTTTATTTTTATTTTTTTACAAATTAACACAATTTTCTGAAGTCCTAATGAAATGTCTCTGATGTCCAAATATAACAGGGTTATATAATTTATTTTAAGCTAGTTTGTTAGTTGATTTTAAAGAACATAGTAACTCTTAAAAATAGCACTTTTAGCCAAATAACTTTTAACTACAAACAAATTAAAACTGAAGCACAGACTTGGAAAAGTAAATTTATAGTTTCATGTTTCATCTTTTAGGCCCAACCAAAAAAAAAAAAATTGCAGATAGAAGTGCTGAGTGACAAACTTAGTGTTTTCATTATTAATTCTCAGTTTGTGATTTTATTCTGTCACAAATTTGCTCCACAGACTTTAAACTTTATTGCAGGTCAATTCATTTGTGTTTTTTTTAAGGTTTAAAACATGAACAGTAATATGTTTTTTTCATTATCAGTTTAAATTTAATATACAGTTCATTTTTTACTCTGGATATAAATCCTGAGTTTTTTGTTTTGAGACATTTTAAAAACATACCAAGTACAAAATGTATTTTTGCAGTTTTTCCATTTAGACAGTAATTGTTTTTTTATTTTGTGTTTGTTTTTGCATAAAACATGATTTAATAAACAATGTTCTTCTAATGTTTTTTTTTCTTAACAGTAATCATACCACAGTGAAAGACTCTGAGTTTGCAACCATTTTCCTGCCAAACCCGAGGTAACCAAGAGAATCTGATCATTCATATAAATTTATCTTGTGGTGCAGACACTGAAACTCATCTGCTGTTTGTTTGTTTGTTTGTTTGTTTGTTTGTTTGTTTGTTTGTTTCAGTTTGTCACAGGTGTTAAAATGTGCAGCGTGCACATTTTCCACCTACAGAGGAGATGTGATGGCCAATCACCTGACGGAGAGACAAGATCACATTTGCATCGTGCCACCAGGTGAAGGAGGAGTTTACATCAAATCATTAGAAAAAGGTAAAACACACATAATGACACTACTTATCTTTGTTGATGATTATTTGTATAACTGAACGTTGATGGTGCATTATTCAATTTCTAATAGCAGAGCTTATTTCCTTATAAAATGAATAGCGAAGTTAATAGCTAAAATCAAAATGGTTGGTATTAGAAATTTCAAGGTAAAGTTACTACAGTGTACTTTTTTGGAGTCAGGCTGAGATGTAAGTTAAATAATCCTCCTCTAACAGAAGTTTGTAATGTACAAACTTTACTCCAAATCTGACAATTTGCATAAAAATAAATCAGTCTTGGTTTTTTCTGTTTTATCTTGTCCCTATATCTTGAATTATTATTTATAAACAGACCACCAGGTGGCGCCAGAGTATGTTTTAACTGCTCCTGAGCTGTAGATTTTTCATGTTGAAGTTTCTTCTGTTAAAAAAAAATACTGTGAAACTAAGAAAACCAATTCAATAAAAGAAATCCTTTCTTGTTTCTCAGAGCCAGATTTGAGACGAGTCACGGTTGTTAACTCTRCAAGGTAAGCACACAAACATCTCAATAAAACCAGGATAAACAGGTATAAAGAATTTAAATTATGTACTGTAATTCAAAAGGATGGATGTAATGTTTTAGTTTTTATGATGATGGAAGATGTGAGCGTAAATGTTTGTGCACAATAAATGGGTTAAATTATCACAGAATTCAAAGTTGTTGTTTTTTTATTTTTATTTTATTATTTTTTTCATTCTTTCAGTGAGAACGTACCCAGTAAAGGAAATGGAGCTTTTGTCCCAATTCTTCTTGTCCCACATGGTCAGAAAAACCATAATTTGTCAGTCAAACCCCTCACAACTGACTCCGGCATATTGTACAAACCAGCCATGTCCATAAGGGTTCTCGCGCCTCACAAGGTGAGATGGAACTGAAGTGTTGACGTTGATGTTTGGGCTCAACAACAAGAGCCATAAATCATTTTATTGTCCCTGCTCAGCCCAAGGTCTTCTCACTGTCGCTGTCCCAGCTCTACATCGTCCTCTCCGCTCTGTGCCACGGCATCTCCGAGACGTCTCGCCGCTTCGAGATCGCTCCCGCCAAGATCCGGTCCTGGATCTCGTACCAGCAGCGCGGCCTGACGCGCAGGAAGTGGTGCTGGAGGACGGACAAGATGGCGGAGTGGGTTCTGAATCGGAGGGAGCAGCAGATGAGCGTGGGAGAGGACGTGCTGCTGCTGACGGCCAAGGCCACCCTCGGCGAGGGCGTCGCGGCGGAGGAGTGTTACAGCTGGACCATCGACTTCATGCTGAGGCACGACCTGGGCCTGCAGACCACCAACAACAACAAGCTGAAGAGCGTTCAGGACAACAGCCGCTTGTTCATCCAGTCACTCTACTCACAGGTCAGCTGGTAAAACCTTTACAATTACAAATAAAACACTTTTACCTTGAGTGAATTAACACAATTATACAAAACAGTAGTATGTAAAACTTTTTCACCTTTCATCTAGGGCTGCAACTAACGATTATTTTAATAATCGATTAATCTGTCTGTTATTTTTTCAATTAATCGATTAATTGGCCAAATCATTAAAACACTTAATTACATAAATATGAGT
>NW_013952931.1:191737-192772 GCF_001266775.1 Austrofundulus limnaeus | reverse complement strand
ATTTTATTATCTGAGAATTATTTTGTGCATTAAATTGAATGAACATGGTCTGGATAGCCCACAGACATACCATAAAACATTTCTAGGACCCATAACTGGTCTCCTTTAAAAAAATAAATTGTGGCATATACTTTTTATCATATCTTCAGATCTACTTGGCCTAAAAACACAATTTAAAAACTGGTTTAAAGTTCGAAATCTCTGTTTTTCATTCGAGAGTCTCAGAGAGGGCGGATCTACAAGTAGAGATTTTTGTTTTCTTCCTAAACTTTATTTAGCTCAGACAGCATTGACAACGCTCTGCGGGTGCCATAAATGGCTCCGCAACACAGCGAGGGACGCATAAAACACGGGAGTCGGGACACAACGAATTGATAATGAAACTCGTTGCCAACGCTTTTAAAAATCGATTTTTTTTATCATTTTTATCGATTTTATCGATTCGTTGTTACAGCCCTACTTTCATCCACATCATCATGAAATGTTTTTGACAATAACTTCATTAAAACATTAATTATAAAAAGTTTTATTTCCATATCACCTTATATTGATTGTAGCTGACTGAGTGTTTGTCCTGTCAGATCCAGAGTGGAACCCTGCCTCTTCACTGCTGGGGCTGCATGGACGAGCTTCCTGTCTTCATCAACTCGGACCTTTTCTCCAAACAACATTCGGCGGCCTTCCAGCTGTTCAGCTCASTCGAGGACAAACCCACGTTCGACGTCATCATCTCGGCTCTGTCCGACGGCGTTTTCCTGACCCCCATGTTGTTCTTCACCGGAACCCTGTCAGAAATCCCRGAGGGGTTCCCCGACAACGTGATCCTGGAAGCCCGGGAGGAGGGGTTCTGTAAYGAGGACCGTCTTCAAATCTGGATCAATAAGGTCCCTAATTTTGAATTTTATGCCAGCTGAAAGCATGTTTTGCTATGAGGGGGAAAACACGAGTAATATATAATATGATATGAAATGACATGATATGATATAACATAATATAATATAATAAAATTTGACTTTGCTTTTCTGATTGTTGTCC
>NW_013952931.1:189088-190635 GCF_001266775.1 Austrofundulus limnaeus | reverse complement strand
GCGTTTTCCTGACCCCCATGTTGTTCTTCACCGGAACCCTGTCAGAAATCCCGGAGGGGTTCCCCGACAACGTGATCCTGGAAGCCCGGGAGGAGGGGTTCTGTAATGAGGACCGTCTTCAAATCTGGATCGATAAGGTCTCTAATTTTGAATTTTATGCCAGCTGAAAGCATGTTTTAACACCTATGAGGGTGAAAACACAAGTAATATAATATAATATCATATAATTTGACTTTGCTTTTCTGATTGTTGTCCATCTGAATCACCTTTTATACTTTGTGCTGCTGTGACATCGTTCCTCTGCTGCTGGTCACGTGACTTCCTGTCTGATGCCATCTCTGCAGGTGTGGCGCACCCGCACGACGTCAGAACAGAACCGCGAGTCTCTCCTGGTGGTGGACGTCCACCGAGGTCACCTGAACGCTAAGTTTAAGGAGRATCTGGCCGACGTAGAGACGGACCTCGCCTTCATCCCTCCAGGATGCAGCTGCCGTCTGCAGCCGCTGGAGATCTGTGTGACACAAGTGCTAAGAGACTTCCTGCAGGTACGCTCACCTGTCGAGCTCCAACACTCGTTTCAGCTGTCTGATGTGGAGGACTGATGGTGTGGTTATTGTCTCTCCAGGCCAGGTGGACTCAGCTGGTCTCTGAAGGGGGTCTGGACGATCTGGGGCTGGATCAGCTGGCTCTGACTCTAGCCTGTTGGCTCAGTGAAGTTACGTCCACACTCAACTCCCAGACGGACATCCTGCGAAGGTGAGAACGCTCTCTTTAGTAGGGCTTCAACAACGAATCGATAAAATCGATAAAAATCGATTATTAAAAGCGTTGTCAACAAGTTTCGTTATCGATTCGTTGAGTCACGGGATTTATACGTCCCTCACCGTGTCGCAGAGCCGATTACATCACCCGTAGAGCATTGTCAATGACCGCAGTTAGTTACCAAGAAAGAAAAACGACCTATAAAGAGCCTCTGACTCTCGAGTGAAAAGCAGAGACTACGAACTTTAAACCAGTTTTTAAATCATGTTGTTAGGCCAAGTAGATCTGAAGATATGATAAAAAGTTCATGCTAAATTTATTCTTTTTAAAAGACGTCTGATTTGATGCGCGCTGCGTTGTTGGGGAGGAGGGACACCTTAAATCCACCGTTTCTTCCTCCTCTGGGGCCAAAAGTATAAAAACTCTCCAGTTTTTTCTGACTGAGGCTCAAAGTTATTTGTTGAGCAACAAAACGGTTCAGGACAGGGGGCTGCTTCAGAACCGGTTACTGGGTCAGAACAATGTTTTAGTCAAACAGAACCAACAACAATGAAACAAAAAGTAAAGAATTAGAGAAAAAAATAAATGTTAAATATAAATAAATTCTATTTATAATAAATTAATATTAGTTTTACATCTAAAAATCATATTTTATTATTTTAATCTATTTTCCTCATTCAGCAACCTATTCAATTTCTGTTATGTTTCATGAAGGAGAAATACACATTTTTTTCAGTCAGTATTTAATACAGCTGGCAAAATAAATTGTTAAAATATGTATTATG
>NW_013952931.1:186438-188923 GCF_001266775.1 Austrofundulus limnaeus | reverse complement strand
GCCCTACTCTTTAGATTAACTTTCTTAAATTAAAAAATCATTAAAAAAATAAAAATACGTAGCAGCAGCCGGTCTTCACAGAAAATAATCGAGTTGAAATGTTCCTGTCGAGCTGAAAACTCATGTTAAACATTGTTTCTAGTGTTTCTTCAGTTTTGAGCAACATGTTAACTTCTTGTAGGTTCAACACTCGTTACTAGGCTTCAGATGGAGCTGTATTATAAATAACAAATTACCTCATATTTCTGCTAGCTGAAGCCATGCTAACGCTAATGGTTAATGACTGTTTGTTAGTGTTCCACATAGGCTTTCATGTTTGTCATGTGAGTCTCTTCAGCTCAGAGTCTGAATGTTAACAGTGTCATGTGACTGGAGAGAGGAGAGGAAGACTGATGCAGCTGATAGTCTGGATTTTCTGCTAAAACCTGTGTTATGCACAGAGTGTACCAGCCTTTTACTGCCTGGAGACAGAGAAAATCAAAATTTAGTTTAAGCCGTAACTTTTATATTTTTTGAAGCTAAAGACGTTCTTGTGTTTTCATAGAACATGACTTTATGACGACAAACCTCTTATTTACCAGTAGCTTGAAACTGGTATCTGATGTTTTCACCTAGATCGACTAAAACCAGGAACCGGACGAACAAATTTTTAAAGTCAGATTTTTTTTTCTGGTTTTTAAACAGTCATTTCTGGGAAAAAAAATCCAACATTTTCTTTGGTCCTTGAACGCACCATCAGCACAGGATGCAGAAACAAGGATGTAGTCTGTGCCTGGGTCCGTTTGGTCGAGCCACTTTCTCACTAGATTTAGCAGGTTTCAAACCCTACTAGTACCTTTTTGAACCAACTATAGTCAAATCTAGATTATGGTTCTGGTGTGTTTGGAGACTGCACGTGATAATCGTTCAGCAGACCCTCAGCGAGCAGCAGGTGAAACCCTCTCCTCCCCGTCCCAAAGCTCTGTTAGGAAAGAAGACACACTCTGTTCTCAGTTTTTTTTTTTTCTGTTTCGTTTCGGTGTTTTTTTATTTGTATTTTTTAATTTGTTTTCTGGTTCTGTAGCGTCAGGTCAGAGCTAAAATCTGAAACCAGAACTGGTGCATCTCCGCTCGTGTTTGACCGACTGATGATGAAGTCGTGACTCCATGACTGCAGAGTTTCTTCTTCTTTGGTTTTAATTCAACGACCGTCTCTGATCTTGTTTAAACCCTCCAGATCGTTCAGTTTGGCGTGCAGCCTGCACCCCGTGGACGGTCAGGGAGAGGTGGCGAGGATGATCACAGCTCTGACAGAGTCTCTGGTCCAGCCTCTGGACACCGAAGAAACAAGTCCTGAACCTAAATACAAACCTGAACCAGAGTCTCTGATCCAGCCTATGGAAATCCAAGAACCTGGTTCTGAACTTCAGTGTAAATCTGAACCAGAACCTTTTGTGGAGTTGAAGCCGGAGGACATTAAAGAAGAACAGGTGGACCAGGAGCTCGGCAGCAGTCCGTCTGCTCTGCGTCAGGTGTTTGACGGAGCGAGCGATGACGAGTCGTTYCCAGGTTTCCCTGACGACTGATTTCTCCTCGTCTCCTGCTCGTCATCTTAAACCAGACTTTGATCCAGAGGGTTTATGTGGAGAAACACCGATTATTATTATGAGATCAACAATCAGTTGAACCAAGCTATAAAAAAATCATGATTTTTAATTTTTTTTCTTTCTATTTTTTTTTCTTTTTTTTGTGACCAATAAACCCAAAATAGACGAGTTGTTTTAAAAATGTAACACAGCAGCAACATCTTCTATTGGTCGTCCTGGAACCACTAAAATGTGACTTTATAAATATTGTTTCACTAAAACAAAATGAAACGAACCAGCACATCTTTGACTGTTACCAGTTTTAATATCTATCAATCAGCATGAGTGGTTGGCTTTAACCATGGATTTAAAGGAAATCTGTAAATGAAACAAGAGTAATCATGTTCAGTAACCATCAGGAACCTCATCCATAGGAAAAGAAACCTTCTTAAAGGTGAAATGTTCATTTTGACAGTTTAAACTCAGAAATATGGATCATTTTACAGCAGAATCCAGCTGAGTGTTGTCGCTGCTGTTTGTAAATTAACATTTTTCAGTTACTTTTTGTACAATAACACGAATTTTGTTCTGTAGTAAAATAAAAAAAATACACTTACTGGCTGCATTGAGTTTTGCAAAAATTGTAAAAAAAAAAAAATCTCAGAATACCTAATTTTTATAGAAAGTAAAAACTAAGTCGAAACAAACTGATGCTGTGGGTTCACTGTTAAAACTTAAAACTGGATCCATGCTAACAAAGGGTTCCCCCAGATCCTTAAAGGGATCCCCGATTAGTTGTAACATTAGACTTAATTTGATAAATATATACTTTAACTGTAAAATAAAGACTGTAAAAATACTGTAGGCTGTTTAGTTTGTATAATTTTTAAACTAAAAGTTTAAAAAATATATTACATGGA
>NW_013952931.1:183343-185169 GCF_001266775.1 Austrofundulus limnaeus | reverse complement strand
AATTGGTCTATTAGCAATATTTGAATACTTCAACCACAAATAATTTGATTTATGAGTTTCTGCCACAGTTTTAGTTTTTTGTCATTTGTGTTTATTGTGAAATTGGTCTTAAATTTGATTTCACTTGGCATTAAAAAGTCTTAAATTTAACTTGCCTTAAACTGTAGGAACCCTGTAACAGCAGTTAGCCTGCAGAAGGGTACGTCCTCACATGCCTGTTACCCTTTGACCTCTGCAGTGGCGTGGAGCTTCCCTGTTGACACTTAAATATAGATTCATGAGAACAGAACATCTTTCTCAGCATGTCCAGGAGCAACGCAGTGACACCCCCCAAAGGACGGGAACAACCAGCTGGGGAGAGAGGAGCAGGATGTGAAGGATTTCAGGACCTCGACTGTCCTCTCTTTAAATTTAGACTAAAGACAAAGCTGAGTTCAGTAATGATACAACCACTTTAAACAACTACCAAAGGTTGGTTTATATTTTTTGATACACTTTTTTTAAAACACGTCCTGCACTTCACCATGAAGTCAAATCTGTGCTTTTAGAAAAGTGGAGGACAGGGAAGAAGTTTCCGTCCATCCAGTTTTAACTGAACAGGTCAAGTGGAAAAAACCCGACATCTCTCTTCCCAACGACACGCTCCAGCTCATCCTGTAGGATCCTGATGCATTCCCAGGCCACAGAAGACAAGCAGCCCCTAAAAGATATACAATCTTTAGGGATTATTTCGATAAATTATCTCTGAGAACTGTCGGACAGAATCTTACTGAGCCTGCAAGGGGACATGGGGGATTTTTTTTTCCTTTTTGCGTTCCCACGCAAAAGTATTGCGTTACCTCGCAATACCTTTTGCATTCCCTCGCAAAAGTCGTTTATCACAGTTGTGCCTGTCGGTTTATTAACAAACTCACATGTTCACCATTATTGAGTTAGTCTACTGCTTTAATTCAGCTTCAGAATGAATACAGTATATCACACAACCACATATGGAAGTATGTCATATGCCGATATTTTAACACAGGGCAGCCACGCAACATCATGTCAATTTCACAAACTTATGGCGACACATCCTGTTATGGTAACCGGATATTTCAAAATAAAAGTCTGATTTAATTCAGTTCATAAACACATCAAACTTTTGCGTGGGAACGCAAAATAAAATTGCAAGGTAATGCAAAAGTATTGCGAGGTAACGCAAAAGTATTGCGAGGGAATGCAAAAGTATTGCGAGGGAACGCAAAGGTATTGCAAGAGAACGCAAAGGTATTGCGAGGGAACGCAAAAGTATTGCGAGGGAACGCAAAGGTATTGCGAGGTAACGCAAAAGTATTGCAAGGGAACGCAAAGGTATTGCGAGGTAACAAAAAGTATTGCGAGGTAACACAAAGAAATCGTGAGGGAAAGCAAAGGTATTGCGAGGTAACGCAAAAGTATTGTGAGGTAACGCAAAGGTATTGCGAGGTAAAAGAAAAAGTATTGCGAGGTAACGCAAAGGTTTTGCGAGGGAACGCAAAGGTTTTGAGAGGGAACGCAAAAGTATTGTGAGGTAACGCAAAAGTATTGCGAGGGAATGCAAAAGTATTGCAAGGTAACGCAAAAGTATTGCGAGGTAACACAAAAGTATTGCGAGGTAACGCAAAGGTATTGTGAGGTAACAAAAAGTATTACAAGGGAACACAAAGGTATTGCGAGGTAATGCAAAAGTATTGCAAGGTAACGCAAAAGTATTGCGAGGGAACGCCAAGTTATTACGAGGGAACGCAAAGGTATTGCGAGGGAACGCAAAGGTATTGCGAGGGAACGCAAAGGTATTGCGAGGGAAC
>NW_013952931.1:177450-182099 GCF_001266775.1 Austrofundulus limnaeus | reverse complement strand
CAAAGGTATTGTGAGGGAACGCAAAGGTATTGCGAGGGAACGCAAAGGTATTGCGAGGGAACGCAAAGGTATTGCGAGGGAATGCAAAAGAAAAAGAATCTCCATGTCCCCTCGCGGGCTCCGTAGAATCTGATGGGTGTTTTTAAAAAACAAAACAAAAAGTCCAGCAAAGACCTGAGAGATGCTACATCCTTCAGCTGATTATCCAATTTGTGCTGAAGCAGTTTTATAATTTGATATTTTTGATTCAACTAAAGTGGAAGTAAGGATACAAAACACCAAAAAAAAATTATTGTAATTAATAATAAAAACTCGAAAATGAATCAAAAATCAGTGAAACTGTAAAACTAAATCATAAAAGATTCTGTTTGCAGTTTCAAACTGTTCTCACCTGTTTTTGTCAAATGTGCTTCATCCTACTTCCTGTTTCAAAGATTTAACATTTGTCACCACATGAAGTACGTTTTTTTTATTTGTTACATCATAAAAACACTAAAAATCATAAAAAGCACAATTCTCATCCTCTTCATCACCCACCACTTCCCTCCAGCTGAGATCTCCAGCCAATGATAAAATAATAAAAACACGTTTTTATGTATTAAATGTCAGAAATGGTCAATATAAAATTAATACAATATTCTGAGATGAACAAAATGGGACCTGAAACTATCAAATCAAAAATATTTAACAGTTTTTAATCAACATTTTGTATTTTTTGTGACTTTTTATCAGAGTTTTTGTGTAACTTTAAGAGGATGACCTTTGACCTGGCACATCTGGAAGCTTTCTCCATCATGAGACTCATTAGCATTCATTAGCATCTGTTAGCTTCCCTTTGAGCAGCATTAGCATTGCAAAGAGTAAAGCAGCAGGAAGTTGGTGTCCCTCTTTGAGGAGCTGTAACGTCTCACATGTTGAACTGTAACAACTGGATTTTGTGCTCCTAAAAGCTGCTCCACGCTCCGATAATCTGATCACTGCAGATAAAACCTTCAAATCTGTGATAATTTCATAGGAACGGCTCCACACATGATCTGTGCTCTAGCTGAAAACTGAAAATTAAATCAAAATAATCAAAAATACTGGGTGGTTTTTCACTCTGGATAAACCTCTGAGCTGCGTGTGACAGATAAGAAACGTGTCGGTCCGTCTTTAATCCGGTTTAATCCAGCTCTCCCAACAGATTACAGTCTGAACCGATTTGTGAGTTTGGCTCACAGTTTGACGGCGGCAGCAGAGGACAAAGACAAGCAAAAGTCTAAAAAATATTGAATCAGACACTGAATAATCTGCTTTTTATCTAAACGTGTGCGTTCATTTCCTCACAAATATTCCCACTCTCAGTAAAACACTGCACCCATTATTTTAAAGGATTGTGTAACTCCTAGTCCCAAACTGATGTGCAGATTAGATGATTGTTGATGTCTTTCCTCCTTGTTGAAACATACCTGAGCGCTCCAGAACAGCACACCGACCCGATAAGAACCACACAACAGTTTATTCTGTTTGTCTGTAAAACTTCACAAACTTCTCATTTAAACGGCTGCATTAGGTTTATAATCTAAGAACAGTTTTAAAATCTAAAACATATTTTAAAGAGAATTTTCAGCTCATTTTCAAAGTGAAACAACAGCTTTTAAATGTTGTTAAAAGGGGGTTGCACCTTCTTGTTTATGGCCTGAAACAGGATGGAAACTGACAAGCTGAGCGTGTTTTCTCTCTGAGCCGACACTCACATGTCCATATGTGGTCAACGCTGACATCACTGATGGAGTCACCCCGCGGTGGATTTCCCTGAGAACTGGAACCAGCGAGCTGAGCCCATTGTTTAACGTCCAGCTGTGCACAAAATGGAAACAAAGAGACTTTCTGAAGCAGAATTTTTCAGGTTTTAAGGAGTCAGTTTTTGAGGCCTTCCAGCTCTAGACGCTCACTTCAAGTCACTTTCACAGAACTGAACCTGCAGGGTCTCTGAAACATGACCTGCTGATAAGTTTTAGTTTTGTTTTGAAGCTTTGGGTGTTCCTGCCTGATAAAGACAATGTGTTTGGCTAAAAGTGGGGGCAAGACCAGACAGGAAAAATCTAATAAAAACACCTCAGAACTGTTCCCACAGTCCCTCCAGTTGCACAGCGCAGCTTTTAGAAATCAATTTAATTTAGTCACAAATCAGTCCAAAAAAGGATGTAAAATGAGTAATTTTATTGATTATAAACTCCCGATTTGATTATTAGTAACAGAAAAGGAGCTTAAATGGAAAAAATGAGAAGGAGACTGAAAAGAATCAAAACAACTGGGTAAAAACTGAACAAACTGTTCTACGGTTTTAGGAAAACACAGACAAAAAAAATGCAGAGAATTTGCCGATTTCATCGCCTGCTGAGCGCCATATCGTTGAAAAAATTCAAAGCATCTCCGAGCAAGAAGCAAGAAAAAAAATAACTAAAGTCAGATATCAAACTCGAAGAGAGTTCAGAAATAAAACAAACAATTCTTTGGAGAAAATCATCTGAGCAAATCTGAAACTTTTACAGAACAGTTTCAAAACAAACAAAAAAACGACGTCTTTCTTTGTCCTTGAGCTCTTTTGTTTTAAAGTCAGTAAAAGTTTAATTAAATCCTTTTAGTGTTAATTTATGTGAATTTATGTTACGGTTTAATAATTATATGTGTAAATAATTGTTTCAGAAATAAATATAATTGTTGCCTAAAGATATCAAACTAATACAGTTATGTATAAATAATAAAATATATACTAGAATGGATTAAAATGAGATTTCTGAGACATTTAGTAACAGTTGATTTAAACTTACCTACATAATGTAAAAATTAAAGATGTTTATAAACATTTATCAACCAATAAGTTGCAAGAAGAGCAGGTATTTAACGTATAATATAGTAATTATTATTTAATTGTATTATTATTATTGGTTTTCTGTAAGTTTATAGCAACACTAAAGAGTTTATTTAATCCCAATTTTCCCTGGAAAAAATTTAACTTTTATACTTTTGTCTTGATCTTTTAGAAATGATTTCAAATCTAGTTCTGCACCCATCTGAGCATGAATTTATTTTATTTATTCACTGTCGCCTTCAGAAAACGAGCTGACAGATCAAATAAAACCTGCAGATAAATATCAGATTATTTGTTCAGCTGCAGCATTAATATATAAGAGATTATAATGTTTTCTCTTTATTTCAGACTATATTAATATATTAATGAGGAAAAGTTCAAATAAATGAAAACAACTTTCCTTCCTGTGCATCACAACATGTTTCATAAACATTTATTCTTTTAGTTTCCATTTCTTTTGGAGCAAAACACTCAATCTAAAATCGGAGCTGCAGAACGAGATTAAATTTAGTTTTTCACAGCTGAAGAATCTGACACTGAGGTTCTGAAAGTCTCTGAAGAATGAGACTGTTTTAATCAGTTTACTCTGTCTGCTTCCTGTTTGTTCTTCTGCTTAAGGATGAACTGTGAAGTAATAATTTAGCTGAATTATCTTCAGAGGCTGTACTTATCTGAAGCTGTAATCAAACACAATCAGTGGGATTATCTTTAATCCAACAAGAGAAATTTGCCTTTTCGGTTAAAACTCAGCCTGAATGTTGTGAGCTGAAGGGCTGCTGACGTTTCTCAAAGAAGCTGAAACTGATGTGTTTGTTAAAACAACCAAAACGGAAGCAAAATTATCATAAAAGCTAAAATCAGAACATTAGAGGGTAAAAGCTAAAGTTTGCTAAATCGTTGCCAAAATTTAAAATGAGCAAAAGTAGCTAAACTTAGCAAAACTGGGGCTTAAATTAAATATCAGTTTATCTAAGCTGAAAACTTAGCTAAGCAGTAGCCAAATGCAGCAAAATTATAGCAGCTAAAAGTAGCAAAAATCATGGGTAAAGTGTTGATTGACTTCGTCCACTGATTCTTTTGTCAAGCATACCAGGAGCAAAATTAGCACAGCCTCAATTAGCAAAACTGTAGCTAAAATCTACAAATTTCTACGATAAAATCAACCAAAACTGTCATGCTGAATGACTGCTAAAATTAGTTGAAAAAGCTTAAATTAAATTTGTAGTTAAAACAAGAAAATTTATTGGTAAAGCTGGAGCTAAAAGCTCAAATTTGCTGACAACAAAACAGCAAAAAGCTAAATGCAGCAAAGATGTTAGTAGCTAAAGTGTTGAACAACTTTGCCCAAATTGAAACTGACTTGTTGGGTAAAACAAGCATAACAAAAGCTAAAATGAGCAAAACAGTGGCTAAAAGCTAAACAAGCATAACAAAAGCTAAAATTAGCAAAACAGTGGCTAAAAGTTAAGTGCCGCAAAATCCGATAAAGTTACAATTAGTAAAACCAAAGCTAAAAGTGGCAAAATAAGTAAAGAATGCACACGTTTTTGAAGGAATTAAACATATCTCAAAGTATTTTAAGTGATATTAGATAAAAACAGAAATAATTTCTATAATATAGTTGTATACTTTTTAATGAAGTTAATTATTTAAAATCGTAGCATGGGCTGAACATTTTGTGAATAGTAAGCAGAAGTAGTTTGTAAAAACGTGTATAAACAAATGAAACGATATGAATGAATGCTGAGTGCAGTGCCGGCTCTAGCCATTTTGGTGCCCTAGGCGAGTTGAAGCC
>NW_013952931.1:172537-177425 GCF_001266775.1 Austrofundulus limnaeus | reverse complement strand
ACGAGTTGTATGGATTTTTTTTGCAAAATTTACAGATTTTTGAGGCTCTTTATACAGGTAAACGTCTGAAGAAGTTAACATGTATGAGACAACAAAATACAGACTTGTTGTTATTGAGTTTGTCAACATGAACCGCTACCTGAGAGGCACTACTAGCCCCTCCCCCGTCAGAGTGTCGGAGCAGGACGAGTCAGTGCAACGTCAATCAAATGAGAGAGAGGGTGGGGGCGATTGCTGCATTGGGGGGGTGGGGGTTATGGGTAGAGTGGTTTATTTTTCCTGTAATACTTCGTTATAGTGTTTTAAGACAAAGCTAATTGAAAGGGGCGCTGAGCAGAGTTACAACCAGGGATTACAAATAATTATTTTTTTCTTCTGCAGTTCGGCGCCCCCTCCAGCAGATGGCGCTCTAGGCGACCGCCTAGTTCGCCTATGCCAAGAGCCGACTCTGGCTGAGTGTTTAATGTTGCTGATACTGAAGGTTTGACTTGCTGGTAGTCACAGGACTGACGTTCTGCCACCTTGCAGCAGGTCGGCACAAATATTTAAAAACACCGGTTCTGGTGGGAAAAGGCCGATGCAGAGTGAAGAGGGAGCAGCTGCAGACAATTAGCTTAATGACAGCTCTTTGCATCTTAAATGAGCTGAAGGTGCAGATGTACAAATGTTTTTTTTTATTTGAGGATTGTTTTAATTAAAATAAATTATAACAGAACCAAAATAGTTTTTTATGAGTTTGGTACCTTCTCATGTCTGTGGAGGAGGAGGAGGAAGAGGAGGACAGATTCATGACTCACACAGAGACAATGGACTTGTTAGTAAATACTCCAGTTTGAGGTCAAACTGGGATTTTCCTTTGAGTGGAAATATAATCCACCATAAGGAAGAATGATTTATCTCAGTTCCTGTCAGGTTTTCAGTCTGAAGGTCTCTTTTTGCTACGTTTTTTTTTTTTTTTTTTTTTTTTTTGGCAGGAGGGGAACAAACTTGGCAGGAAAAGCAGAGCAGCCCTCCCCCACCCCTCCCACTCTCTCCTCCCCTTTTCTCTTATGTGTTCATTCAGTGCTCAGCCGCTCAGACCATCACACCTCTCTGCTCTTTGTTCACCCTTTGTCTCTCCATCCATCCGTCCATCCATTTATCTGTTCATCCATCCATCCTCCCCTTCATCTCCATGTGAATGATGTCCAGCTTCAGGTTTCTGACCCTTCATCTGCTGCTGCTGCTGCTGACGGCTGGTGAGTCCTCTAACTGTCTGACTGTTGCAGCTGTTCCACTTCCTGCTCTGCTGGTTTTCAGCTTAACCGTGAAGATGTGTCTTCCTCCTCTTCATCCTGCTGAAGCCACTGGAGTCTTCCTCTGTGTGTTTGTGTGTGTACGTGTGTGTGAGGAGAACAGAATCAGCCCACGTGTTGACTTTTACACATGTTGATTTGTCTTCAATTTCTTTCTAACTTAATGTCATTTTTACAAGCAAATCTGCAAAAGAAGCAGTTAAAAATGGCTGAAAACAGGTGTGTTTACTTTAAAAACAGCAGCTTTTATGAACTTAGTAAAACTGCTTCTTTTAGAACCATAACTGAGTTGATTTTTGCATAAAATACAAAAAAAACTTGTTTAAAGTTGTAGTTTTTACATCTCTGTGACACCAACATGTGGTGATAGTTGTGGGAAAATTCTGTCTATGGTCCTCTCAAGAATGTTTAATTTTAGTCTAATTTAGATTTTAATTTATTTAGACACACTGAGCTGTGACGGGCATGTTAATGTTTTAAACTGCTCCTCATTTCTTTATATAAACCTTTCTCATAACCCTTTAAAGTGCTCATAAACTGTTTTTTGGCTGATTTTTTTAGCGTTCAATTCTTGCCCGTGACAGCATGTTCTGCAATTAGTTTTCATAAAAAATTATTTAGTTCTAAATAAAATGTGAAGATTTCTTTTCAACAAGAAAAAAAAAGCCCATCAAAATGAGAGTTACTGTACTGAAAAAAAGTAAAATAGCAGCTAAGGTCCAAACTTTGAAAGTTTGCAGAACTATTGCACAATATCACTTTATAAGATGACATAAATCAGAACGGTTGGAAACGGTTCATATTTTGCACTTGGCTCGAAAACAAAGAGGAGCTCGTGAAAAAAAAACGTGCAATCAGTACTTTTATTTTATTAACAGTGACCTGGTTTTTGTGATCCACATGTATGATGGAGCTAACTTGAGAGTGGGAGGGGAAAAAAATCCAGAATCAGCAACTTTTTTTGTGTCAATTCAACAGTTTTCTGTGTTTTAAATAAAACAAACAGCTTCAAAACTCCGACAGTCGGGACGCGTTCAACTCCAAACAGATCGTTAATCTGACGTCTGGTTTTAAATCTCAGTTCTGTAAATAAGCTGCTTCCTCACAGACGGATGGGATGACCCCCCCACCGTGCCCCACCCTAACCCCAGTATGACTGGATGTGTTGTCACTGTGACCAGTGCGCAGTAAGACCTCAACTAACTGAACTGAACATGAGTTTCAGTTTAATTTGTCTTTAATTTCCTACTGTGTGTGTGTGTGTGTGTGTGTGTGTGTGTGTGTGTGTGTTGTGCAGCTGGTTTATATAAAGTTTCTCCAAGGATCATCATGTGACCTTGCCAACAAACTCCCCCACTCCATTACAGACCCCGTCAGGCTTTTATTTTCCTAACTTCCTCTCCTCCTCTGCTCTTCCTCCTTTTATTTCCCCTCTCAACTTCCTCAGGTTTCATCCCTCGCTTTCTTTACTTCCCTTCCTTTCTTCTTTTCTCCCATCATGTTCCCTTTTTCTTCTCCTTTGAATCACCTTTTATAAAACAGGCTTCCTACCGTTTAAAAGTTAAATTTAAGACTTTTTAATGCCAAGTGAAATCAAATTTAAGACCAATTTCACAATAAACACAAATGACAAAAAACTAAAACTGTGGCAGAAACTCATGAATCAAAGTATTTGTGGTTGAATTATTCAAATATTGCTAATAAACCCATTGTTTTTATCCATTTCTAACTGCTATTTTGTCAAATATAGTAAAAAAACCATTCTTAGCAGTCAGCTTTAAACTTAATTTATTTCCTGGAAATCCTTTATCGACCCAAAAGTTGGAGTTTCAGGACCCACAGTGAACCCCAGCTTGCTGTAGATTAAACCTTCAAGTGCATGTGACATATATTTTTGTAAGAAATATGAATGTATTTTTGGAAAGACAACATTATTAACATATTAGAATACTACTTTCACATTTTTCAGATGGACAGTTGTTGAGATATTTGCATGTGAAATAACAGGAAGTGGTGTCAAAAGGGAACATCTGAATGGGATTATTTAAAAAACAAATAAATGTTACCAATTATTTTAATATTTGATATGAATTACAGTCATCCTACTTACAATGTGTTAACATTAAGACTTCTGAAGATTGATTTTAAGGCTAATTAAGGCCTTATTTTTGGACTGATGAATTTAAGGCTTTTTAAGGATCCACAGGAACCCTGTAAAAGATTTTAAATTCAAACCCATCCCGGTCCCGCCCCGTCCATTTGATTGACAGGTGACAATGTGTGTGTTGATGTGTCGGCTGGATTTAATTTTAAACTCTGTGATTGACAGGCGGTGAGAGGTGACACACTTCCTGTTTGATCATTATTAGCAGCTCATCCTGAGTTCCCATCAGTCCAGTGTGTTTGGACGTCCCAGCGGGGGAGGGGGGGGGGGGGTGGGGGGGGGGTTGAGACGACCGAACCCTTCTATAAATTAGCTTTTCTCTTTTTTTCCCTTCTTTTTGATGTTTAATGTTGTTTTAAATTGCTTTATCCTCATAGGAACGTGGAAACAAAGTGTCTCTAAGCCTCAGAAACAGAAAATCTTATAGAAACAATGAAGGGCTGGGCTGAAAAATTTAGACCTCCCGCTCTATAAAAACCAACGAAAACGGCATGAAGCCTCCAAAAGGCTTCATTTCACCTAAATCCAACATAATTCTCCAAACAAACCACTCCTTTACCACCGTGTGATTCATCCAGAGGGTATCAGATCATCGTTTATGTTCCAGTTCTTTGGGTTTACCGTCACTTTAATCCTGTATTTATATTCTGATGTTTTAATCTGTGCTGGTTTCTGTTTTGTTGATGTTAAACTCTGGATGCCTCCTTTTAGGCAAAGGGACTTCCCAGGATATGAGCCTTTAATGCCTCATATAAATGTCCCTTATCTAAATTAATAAACAGAGGAGGTGTTGATTGACAGGAATCAGAGCAGCTTTGACAGATTAACGATGGCAGATTATGTTTGTACGTTTGTAAAGATCAGTTTGGGGTGTTTGAGTTCGTCTTATAACGGGTCGGGTGTGGAGACTAGAGGTTTCACACCAGATTAAGCCACATTCTGGGTATTTGGTGAGTCAGAGGGCAGCAGACAAAACAAGCTTTCTCGACTCAGGTGAAGCTCTCAGCGTTTTAAGAAGAAGCTCTGCTGCATCGAAAGTCACCAGCCGAGGCCTTCTGGTGGATGTCTTCCAGATGTGCACTAATGGAGGTGATTCTTAGGAGGAGGCCCGGAGGATTTATTGGAGTGATTCTGTCTCACAGCAGGATTGGAAACACTTCAGAGGCCCCCCCTGCAGGGATGGAAGAAGTAGCTGAGGAGAGGAAAGGTCAGGAGATCTCTGCTTAGACTGCTGCCCCTGTAACCCGGTCCAACATGAGATCTAAAGGATGGATTAATGCAGGGATTTACCCTCTGAGGACATATGTGGGGGGAAATCGAAGACATCTCCTCTGAACATGTATTTTAATCTTCACCAGGGGTGTCACTAGGCTTTAAGGACAAGGGGGCTTAGCCCCCAGAAGACACACACAGAATTTTTGTATATAAT